>NC_059221.1:49690251-49917751 GCF_020615455.1 Coregonus clupeaformis | reverse complement strand
CTCATCTGACCAGAGTACCTTCTTTCATATGTTTGGGGAGTCTCCCACATGCCTTTTGGCGAACACCAAACATGTTTGCTTATTTTTTTCTGGCCACTCTTCCGTAAAGCCCAGCTTTGTGAAGTGTAGGGCTTAAAGTGGTCCTATGGACAGATACTCCAATCTCCGCTGTGGAGCTTTGCAGCTCCTTCAGGGTTATCTTTGGCCTCTTTGTTGCCTCTCTGATGAATGCCCTCCTTGCCTGGTCCGTGAGTTTTGGTGGGCGGCAATCTCTTGGCAGGTTTGTTGTGGTGCCATATTCTTTCCATTTTTTTATAATGGATTTAATGGGATTCCGTGGGATGTTCAAAGTTTCTGATATTTTATATATATTTTATATAACCCAACCCTGATCTGTACTTCTCCACAACTTTGTCCCTGACCTGTTTAGAGAGCTCCTTGGTCTTCATGGTGCCGCTTGCTTGGTGGTGCCCCTTGCTTAGTGGTGTTGCAGACTCTGGGGCCTTTCAGAACAGGTGTATATATACTGAGATCATGTGACACTTAGATTGCACACAGGTGGACTTTATTTAACTAATTTTGTGACTTCTGAAGGTAATTGGCTGCACCAGATCTTATTTAGGGGCTTCATAGCAAAGGGGGGTGAATACATATGCACGCACCACTTTTCCGTTATTGATTTTTTTGAATTTTTTGAAACAAGTTATTATTTTAATTTCACTTCACCAATTTGGACTATTTTGTGTATGTCCATTACATGAAATCCAAATAAAAATCCATTTAAATTACAGGTTGTAATGCAACAAAATAGGAGAAACGCCAAGGGGGATGAATACTTTTGCAAGGCACCGTATATAAGCCATCTAGAACCCACCCACTAGTTCTAGAGTTAACTCATATATCCCTGTTCCACTCTGCTGACCATCTGAGTTAGAGAAACATAGTGAATCAAGAATGAAGGTAAAGTCCCTTGTATTCCTCTAACAACCCACAGTGCATACAGTAGTCCTGTTAGTAACATGATAGTATGATTAATAAAGAGCTTGGTGTGGTAGTCCACACTGAGTGACTCATCATAAGGTCACTGGGCATGATGTTCTATTTACTGTACTGTACACAATGTCTATATTTACCCTACACTAACAGTCTGTATTTACCCTACACTAACAGTCTGTATTTACCCTACACTAACAGTCTGTATTTACTCTACACTAACAGTCTGTATTAACCCTACACTAACAGTCTGTATTTACCCTACACTAACAGTCTGTATTTACTCTACACTAACAGTCTGTATTAACCCTACACTAACAGTCTGTATTAACCCTACACTAACAGTCTGTATTTACTCTACACTAACAGTCTGTATTTACTCTACACTAACAGTCTGTATTAACCCTACACTAACAGTCTCTATTAACCCTACACTAACAGTCTGTATTAACCCTACACTAACAGTCTGTATTAACCCTACACTAACAGTCAGTCTGTATTAACCTTACACTAACAGTCTGTATTAACCCTACACTAACAGTCTGTATTAACCCAACACTAACAGTCTGTATTAACCCTACACTAACAGTCTGTATTAACCCTACACTAACAGTCAGTATTAACCCTACACTAACAGTCTGTATTAACCCTACACTAACAGTCAGTCTGTATTAACCCTACACTAACAGTATGTCTGTATTAACCCTACACTAACAGTCTGTATTAACCCTACACTAACAGTCTGTATTAACCCTACACTAACAGTCAGTCTGTATTAACCCTACACTAACAGTCTGTATTAACCCTACACTAACAGTCTCTATTAACCCTACACTAACAGTCTGTATTAACCCTACACTAACAGTCTGTATTAACCCTACACTAACAGTCTGTATTAACCCTACACTAACAGTCAGTCTGTATTAACCCTACACTAACAGTCTGTATTAACCCTACACTTACAGTCTGTATTAACCCTACACTAACAGTCTGTATTAACCCTACACTAACAGTCTGTATTAACCCTACACTAACAGTCAGTCTGTATTAACCCTACACTAACAGTCAGTCTGTATTAACCCTACACTAACAGTCTGTATTAACCCTACACTTACAGTCTGTATTTACTCTACACTAACAGTCTGTATTAACCCTACACTAACAGTCTGTATTAACCCTACACTAACAGTCTGTATTAACCCTACACTAACAGTCAGTCTGTATTAACCCTACACTAACAGTCTGTATTAACCCTACACTAACAGTCTGTATTAACCCTACACTAACAGTCTGTATTAACCCTACACTAACAGTCTGTATTAACCCTACACTAACAGTCTGTATTAACCCTACACTAACAGTCTGTATTAACCCTACACTAACAGTCAGTCTGTATTAACCCTACACTAACAGTCAGTCTGTATTAACCCTACACTAACAGTCTGTATTAACCCTACACTAACAGTCTGTATTAACCCTACACTAACAGTCTGTATTAACCCTACACTAACAGTCTGTATTAACCCTACACTAACAGTCTGTATTAACCCTACACTAACAGTCTGTATTAACCCTACACTAACAGTCTGTATTAACCCTACACTAACAGTCTGTATTAACCCTACACTAACAGTCTGTATTAACCCTACACTAAACAGTCTGTATTAACCCTACACTAACAGTCTGTATTAACCCTACACTAACAGTCTGTATTAACCCTACACTAACAGTCTGTATTAACCCTACACTAAACAGTCTGTATTAACCCTACACTAACAGTCTGTATTAACCCTACACTAACAGTCTGTATTAACCCTACACTAACAGTCTGTATTAACCCTACACTAACAGTCTGTATTAACCCTACACTAACAGTCTGTCTGTATTAAGGCACGAGGGGGTGTGGTATATTGGCCAAAGGGCTGTTCTTATGTACAATGCGAAGCGGAGTGCCTGGATACATCCCTTAGCCATGGTATATTGGCCACATACCACAAACCCCCAAAGTACCTTATTGCTATTATAATAAGTAAACAAGTATTTTTGCATCATACCAGTAGTATATTGTCTGATATACACACAGCTGAATGGCTGTTTTAGCCAATCAGCATCCAGGACCCAAACTACCAGGTTTATAATCCCTCTAATCCTCATCATTATACCATGAGGTGAATATAGAACTGAGAAAGGAGGTTTTTTATCTTAAAGGTAATTAGAGTCGTTTTACAAAGAGGTGTCTGTAACACGTGTACTGAATTGTATTGACTACTGGAGGTTTAACAGGTCAATGACTTGGCTCTGTTTCAGATCCTCTGATGAAGTACTCCCCTCCTTCCTCTGCACTTTAAACATAAATATTACAGACTGTTGTATCAACTGTCCTCAGTGACTTATGGTTGGCTATAGGTTCTAATAGTTATTTATGCAAAGCTGTTCTCCACACACCATACTATGTTACATAATGCTATTGGACTTCCCATAGTGTTATTGATTGATTGATCGGTGATATTCCAGCAGGCTCAGCTCAGATGCTTTGGGTCCGTATTATCATCAGGATGAGGACCATACATCCAGTACATGGGGTGGAATCATTGTCCAGTTATCCCCTCTGACCCTGTACCACATCCAGCCACTGTGTTGTGTTCTAACCTCATATCCACTGTGTTGTGTTCTAACCTCATATCCACTGTGTTGTGTTCTAACCTCATATCCACTGTGTTGTGTTCTAACCTCATATCCACTGTGTTGTGTTCTGGTCTCATATCCACTGTGTTGTGTTCTGACCCCATATCCATTGTGATGTGCTCTGACCCCATATCCACTGTGTTGTGTTCTGACCCCATATCCGCTGTGTTGTGTTCTGACCCCATATCCACTGTGTTGTGTTCTGGTCTCATATCCACTTTGTTGGGTTCTGACCTCATATCCACTGTGTTGTGTTCTAACCTCATATCCACTGTGTTGTGTTCTGGTCTCATATCCACTTTGTTGGGTTCTGACCCCATATCCACTGTGATGTGTTCTGACCCCATATACATTGTGATGTGCTCTGACCCCATATCCACTGTGTTGGGTTCTGACCCCATATCCACTGTGTTGTGTTCTGGTCTCATATCCACTGTGTTGTGTTCTGACCCCATATCCATTGTGATGTGCTCTGACCCCATATCCACTGTGTTGTGTTCTGACCCCATATCCACTGTGTTGTGTTCTGGTCTCATATCCACTTTGTTGGGTTCTGACCCCATATCCACTGTGTTGTGTTCTGACCCCATATCCACTGTGTTGTGTTCTGACCCCATATCCACTGTGTTGTGTTCTGGTCCTGGTCCTATGCTGTAACTAGTGCTGCCTCTGGCTGTGGACCTCTAGCAGGGGGAGTCACATTCTTGTCTGACCACATTTACAGTGAGGTCTGACCACATTTACAGTGAGGTCTGACCACATTTACAGTGTGGTCTTGCCACATTTACAGTAAGGTCTGGCCACATTTACAGTGAGTTCTGGACATATTTACAGTGAGGCCTGACAACATTTACAGTGAGGACTGGCCACATTTACAGTGAGGACTGACCATAGTGAGCTATTTCCAATGTTCTGACTATACTGTATACAGGCAGCACTTCAAGCAGCATGTTAATAAAGAGCTTCCTGAATCCTGGCCTGTTTCCTTGTCTTGGTGATGAAGTCAAACAAATGGCTTTGTTCCAGGAGGAGACCAGTTAAACACATAGCCCTTTTCTGCCCCTGCTTGGAGTCCCTGCTTGCATCACTCTGACTCAGAGTCACGTCCATTTGAAGCATCGCCCTGACTCCGAGTCACGTCCATTTGAAGCATCGCTCTCGACTCCGGGTCACATCCATTTGAAGCGGTGCCTAAACGGAGATTGCTTTTTTGCTATGCAAAGAGTTGACAGGAGTCCTGTGTGCTGCATGACCCCTTATACCGGTAATCATGTTTGTACGATGCCTCTCAGCACACACTGGACTGTGCAGAAACTGTCTGAAAACGGCCTCATCTTCAAAATTAGGAGGACCTTTCTAGTTATTATGAGTTGTTTGGGAAGAAATGTATAGACAAACAGAATGCATTTTGCACTCAATTATGCCTAAATCATTAGACCACATCACATGAATGATTTATAATGTGGCTATACAGTATTATTACCACATCGATGAATAAGACAATTCGGCAATTCTGAAACTTGGTACAGATTTTTGTTTATTAAAATGTTTGGCCATCAAATGCCAATTGTCTTTCATCAACTCCTCAAATCAGTCCAGTGCATTGATGTAAGAAAACAAGGTCAAACAAACATTAGTGGATCTTCACCCGGCCTAAGTAAATGGATAGAGTGTCTCCATCCATGATTTGCCGCCTCTTGTTTCCCCCCAAACACACTGTTGCTACCCTGGGTAAGGGTCATAACAGGCCCTGGCATTTCTAACACACGTAGAGGCCCCCATAAGCCAGATAATGGAGGATTGGCATGCGAAATACAAATGCCCAGTCCGCCCCTGCCGTAACCCCACTTGGCCCCAATTCCATGCAACATTTACAGCAGGCGAAAGCATCATATTTCAGTCATATTTCTCCCTCTTTCTTTGGATTGATGCTCTGAACAGAGCTTGGTAATGGAGCTATCTGTCAGAGGTTTCCACACGATCACACACAGAAAGCTTCACACAGAAACACACACACACACACACACACACTGGTCTAAACTATCACTCAGCGGCAGAAGGCTTCCCTGCATACCACTGTCTGGCCCAGAGGAAGCAATCCATCACCAGCATGCAGCTCCACCACACCTCTGTACAGGGAGAGACTGTCTGGAGATATTCTACAGTACCCCACCACCACCACACCTCTGTACAGGGAGAGACTGTCTGGAGATATTCTACAGTACCCCACCACCACCACACACCATCTATATCTTATATGATTGCATTACCAAGCACTATAAACCCTGGCTTTCATCCATCATATACAGTGAGGGAAAAAAGTATTTGATCCCCTGCTGATTTTGTACGTTTGACCACTGCCAAAGACATGATCAGTCTATAATTTTAATGGTAGGTTTATTTGAACAGTGAGAGACAGAATAACAACAACAAAATCCAGAAAAATGCATGTCAAAAATGTTATAAATTGATTTGCACTTTAATGAGGGAAATAAGTATTTGACCCCTCTGCAAAACATGACTTAGTACTTGGTGGCAAAACCCTTGTTGCCAATCACAGAGGTCAGACGTTTCTTGTAGTTGGCCACCAGGTTTGCACACATCTCAGGAGGGATTTGTCCCACTCCTCTTTGCAGATCTTCTCCAAGTCATTAAGGTTTCGAGGCTGACTTTTGCCAACTCGAACCTTCAGCTCCCTCCACAGATTTTCTATGGGATTAAGGTCTGGAGACTGGCTAGGCCACTCCAGGACCTTAATGTGCTTCTTCTTGAGCCACTCCTTTGTTGCCTTGGCCGTGTGTTTTGGGTCATTGTCATGCTGGAATACCCATCCACGACCCATTTTCAATGCCCTGGCTGAGGGAAGGAGGTTCTCACCCAAGATTTGACGGTACATGGCCCCGTCCATCGTCCCTTTGACGTGGTGAAGTTGTCCTGTCCCTTTAACAGAAAAACACCCCCAAAGCATAATGTTTCCACCTCCATGTTTGACGGTGGGGATGGTGTTCTTGGGGTCGTAGGCAGCATTCCTCCTCCAAACATGGCGAGTTGAGTTGATGGCAAAGAGCTCGATTTTGGTCTCATCTGACCACAACACTTTCACCCAGTTCTCCTCTGAATCATTCAGATGGTCATTGGCAAACTTCAGACGGGCCTGTATATGTGCTTTCTTGAGCAGGGGGACCTTGCGGGTGCTGCAGGATTTCAGTCCTTCACGGCGTAGTGTGTTACCAATTGTTTTCTTGGTGACTATGGTCCCAGCTGCCTTGAGATCATTGACAAGGTCCTCCCGTGTAGTTCTGAGCTGATTCCTCACTGTTCTCATGATCATTGCAACTCCACAAGGTGAGATCTTGCATGGAGCCCCAGGCCGAGGGAGATTGACAGATATTTTGTGTTTCTTCCATTTGCGAATAATCGCACCAACTGTTGTCACCTTCTCACCAAGCTGGTCTTGTAGCCCATTCCAGCCTTGTGTAGTTCTACAATCTTGTCCCTGACATCCTTGGAGAGCTCTTTGGTCTTGGCCATGGTGGAGAGTTTGGAATCTGATTGACTGATTGCTTCTGTGGACAGGTGTCTTTTATACAGGTAACAAACTGAGATTAGGAGCACTCCCTTTAAGAGTGTGCTCCTAATCTCAGCTCGTTACCTGTATAAAAGCCACCTGGGAGCCAGAAATCTTTCTGATTTAGAGGGGGTCAAATACTTATTTCCCTCATTAAAATGCAAATCAATTTATAACATTTTTGACATGCGTTTTTCTGGATTTTATTGTTGTTATTCTGTCTCTCACTGTTCAAATAAACCTACCATTAAAATTATAGACTGATCATTTATTTGGCAGTGGGCAAACGTACAAAATCAGCAGGGGATCAAATACTTTTTTCCCTCACCGTAGCATAGGTGCATATACTGTAGCATAAATAGTCTGGCTTGGAATGGTCTGAGTGTGTAAGGATGCATCCCAAATGGCACCCTATTCCCTATGGGTGCTGGTCAAAAGTAGTGCAGTATAGGGAATAGGGTGCCATTTGGGAACTACCCGAAGTCTGTGTGAAGCATGTCCATTGCATCAGATCAAAGCACAGCAGCGAGAGGGACTACCTACAGGTGTACTGGACCCCTGTTGGTCCCATCCTATTGTGTCTGTGAAGCCTCTGGCCAGGACCAGGACCAGACCAGGACCAGACCAGGACCAGACCCATAACCAGGATCAGACCAGGACCAGACCAGGTCCAAAACCAGCAACTGAACCAGGATCAGAACCAGGACCAAAACCAGGGCCAGAGCAGGACCAAAACCAGGAACTGAACCAGGTCCAGGACCTGAACCAGGACCGAAACCAGGAACTGAACCAAGACCAGGACCAAAACCAGGAACAGGTTGGAGTAGTTTCAGACAGCAGGTTAGAGTAGTTTCAGACAGCAGGTTGGAGCAGTTTCAGACAGCAGGTTGGAGTAGTTTCAGACAGCAGGTTGGAGTAGTTTCAGACAGCAGGTTGGAGTAGTTTCAGACAGCAGGTTGGAGTAGTTTCAGACAGCAGGTTGGAGTAGTTTCAGACAGTAGAGGAGTTGGAGCAGGTTACAGTAGTTGTTAAAACACCTTAGTCTCAGATGTCAGGTCCTCCCAGCCTTGTGGTCATGTTTCTACCACACTGTAACAGACACGTTTGTGTAGAGTATGTCTTATTACCCACACGTTAAAATACTACAAATAATGTACTGAATATGCCTGATAAAGATACCTATTAATCAACTGCAGTAATAATGAGGATTGCTGGGTCAGCATCTGCTATTTGAATGATTTCTGAGGTATTAATTATGAGCTTATGTCTTCTTAATTAAGGGACAGCTTCAATTGGAAATGAATGAAAATCGCCAGTAGCAACATGATTAAAGAACAGTTGCCAAAAACTAATTAAGCTGCTGTGTGAGGGGAATACATTGTATCAAGAACAAAGCTTGGTGTAGAATGACAAACAAGATACTATTGTGTTTGCAGACTTTAGCCTGTCTGGCCATTAAATCATAATTGGGTGAACCCCTGTGTGGAAGAAGATGCCATTTGTGTATGAAAGCAAATCATAGTTGATCTTATATGACAGGTGTAGGCAACTAGATTCAGCAGCGGACGATTTTTGTCAGAGCGGATGGTCGGGCCGGAACGTAATTATAATAATTTGTACACTGCAAATTGACCACAATTAAGCCCAAAAAGAAGTTGTATTTGAAAAGAACAACAATTTCATACCTTGATTACATTGAGACACAATCACGTCTCTTTTTAACTGATTTTCTCAATGAAATCGTTTTTTTTGCTGAATTCTTGGTAATTTTAGTATTTTTTGACAAAAAATTTAAATCCAGTAAAAAATTAATAAATCAAAGTTTTGGCCGCCTGTTGCCGACCTGTTCCATAATGTGCTCCGATACCAGATGACCACATAAATGTCAAAAGGGACAGAGACCCGGCCTGTTGCATGAGAGGAGAACCACCCAAAATCATGAGGGTGGGATGAGAGATATTGGCCTTGATGACATAGTTAAATCATGAGGTTGGGATGGGAGATATTGGCCTTGATGACATAGTTAAATCATGAGGGTAAGACGGGAGATATTGACCTTGATGACATAGTTAAATCATGAGGGTGGGACAGGAGATATTGGCCTTGATGACATAGTTAATTTGTCGGGGTCCTGTGTAGCTCAGTTGGTAGAGCATGGCGCTTGCAACGCCAGGGTTGTGGGTTCAATTCCCACGGGGGGCCAGTATGAAAAAAAATCAAATATATGTATGCACTCACTAGCTCTGGATAAGAGCGTCTGCTAAATGACAAAAAAATAATATATATATAGTTAATCATGAGGTTGGGATGGGAGATATTGACCTTGATGACATAGTTAATTTGTCCCATGCATGATCTCAGCTGAGGGGGCAGTTTACAGCCCCAAATAAACACACATGTGGATTGACACACAGAAACCAGAAATCATTTATTTCATGGAAGAAATAGTGTATATTCGGTACAACAGCACTCTCTATTGTTGTCTCATTAACATGTAGTTTCTAGTCCATTATCTTGTTTATACCCCAAGGCTGGCTTGGCACATAACAGCATCCTTGTTGAGACACAGCAAATAACACAAACTCAATACTATTTAGTTGTCACAAGATCTTTTGAAAACGTCTCACAGTGCAATCAATATATATCGCGCAAAAATGCTCTTCATGCACTAGCTGCTATTGCAGAATGGTAAATGGATTCACATTTTGACTACCACTACAAGACGTCCTCTTCATCCAGTTGATGCATTCTATCCTTCACACATTCACTAAAGAGATGACTGGTCATAGAGGGACCGATGACCAGGACACTAAACTCCTTCTGCACGTACAGAACGTCTTTAAAGTTGTTTACCTCGGCACAGATTTGCAGCAGCCTCTTCATCTCATGCACGTCCTGCCTTCGATAGTCTATAGTGTGGATTCTCAGGGTTGACTGCCAAACAGTGACCAGATCAGACAGCTCTGATATGGTCAGTTGGACTTCAGAGAGACCCTTGCTGTTGCGTCCTCCTCTCAGCGATATCAGAGTCAGGTCGGCCACATCATTGTCATTGAACACAGCCGACACACCGTGGTTCCTCAAACATTGGTCAAACTCGTCTTTATAAAATCTCTGAATGTAAAGAAATATGTTTGTGTCCACCCACGTGGACTCCTCTTCCTCATCAACATCACCACCTGAGCTGACCTTGGAAGTCCCTGCTGCCACTGGGCTTGACAGAGATCGATCATGGCTTGACGGAGCGATGTACTTCTCTAATGTGTGACTGCTGCTGACGACCTTGGATTCCCCACTCCCTGATACCATGGAGCTCGGAGAATGATCAGAGCTTGACGGAGCTGCCCAGTGGTGCTTTTCCCAGGTTTGACTTCTATTGGAAACCCCACTCCCTCCTGCCACAGAGCTTGACAGAGAATGATCAGAGCTTGATGGAGCTGCCCCGTGCTTCTTCTCCCAGGTGTAACTGCTGACCTGGAAGTCCACCTCAGCACCATCACCAGATCTGACCCTGGAAGACCTACTCCCTGCTACCACAGAGCTCAGGGAATGATCATGGCTTGATGGAGATGGAGCTCTGTGCTTCTCCAAGGCATGACTGCTGCTGAACTTGGATACCCAATTCCCTGCTGCCACTGAGGTCAGGGAGTAACCAGAGGTCGATGGAGCCCTGTGCTTCTCCCCTATGTGACTGCTGCTGGCAGCGGCCCGCTGGAGCAGGTCCTCTCTCAGGGCCCTGACGGCAGTGAAGGGTCCCTCCACTGAAGCTTTACTCTCCTGGCTGGGTAGAGGGCAGATCCTCACTGACCTGTGAGCAGACTGCAGGCTTTGGATCACTGTCTCCTGCTGTTCCTTGTCACCGAAGATTGACAGGTTCACTTTAGCGTTAATGTAGAACAACACCTATAGCATGGTGAATATAGGATTAGTCAGTATGTGTACTGCACTGTGTGCTACTGTTCCTTCCCATGCAGGAATGGAAACATTTACTGTATTGATTTACTGTTGATTGATTTGATTACTTGACTGTACTCACATCTTGGGTGAATTTGTATACAGTGAGAGGATAGTCTTGAGGGAACTCCTTATCACACATTATCTGTTCATTTCTGATCACCATCTCGGCATCTGTTAGAATATGTTTGTTGTTGTTATGATCTATAGACATATATGTAACAAAACTACATCCCAGCTAAGGAAACTTTGTTATAGAGTATTTCTATTACCTCTGGTGTTTTCAAATGTAACAAAAGCCACCCCCTTGAAGCTGCTCGGGTACTTGATGTCTTCTACATCTCCTCCGTGGCTTCTGGAGCTCTGGAAGTGAATGAACAGTTTGTCTGCCATGCGACTCATGGACAGTGTGTCTGGCACACCGGAGACCACGACTGTCCTGTTCTCCTCTGAGATGTTCATCACCTAGAATGAATGGTGTGCAAATAAACAACGGTCATGTGGACGTTTAGCCTATCTATGACTAAAAAGATAAAACGTTTTACAATCTGAATTATTTGTATCTCTTCTTAAAACGTATTCTCTTTGAACTGAAGTCATATAATGCTGTGGAGGTTAAAACAAATTACCAAAAACTACTCTGAATGATTTTAAATCATGCCATAACTTTGCAGAAAACTAGACCTATCATGCATGAAGTAGAATTTACCCGTTTCAGTTTAAACCACACTAATTTAAACTCAGAGCTAGTTGTAGTTTCTTTCGACTGCCTTTAACAATGTGAAAACCAAACGCATTTACCTTGTTTCGGTTTCGATGTGTTACTTGGAGTAGAATGCCTGATCTAAGGTCAGTTTAGCGATTTCTGCTTTATGGATTTCAGGTGGATACCCGGATCCTAGACCTGCGTCAACTCAGATTACGGATATACTGACGCCGCGTTCAAAACAACAGGGACTCGGAAAAATACGAGGTCAAATCATGACGTCAGTGATATTCAGGTCGGAAATTCGGAGCTCTAGAAAGAGTCCCGAGTTCCCGAGTAGGAATTCCGAGTTGGATGACTGTTCAAATCGATTTTTCCCAGACGGAGCTCGTTTTTCCCCCGAGTTCACAGTTCTTTTGAACGCTGCATGACAAAACGGCACCGCGGGCTGTCTAGCTCCCGCCTATCCTTTCTTTGGATTGATGGATACGTAAGGGATAAACGCCTCGGTGCTGTACATTACCTTGGAAATAATGGACGATGAGTCCCTTAGCGGAGTTCGTTTTTCCAAGGTAAAAAAGGTTTATCCCGCTTATACCACAGTTGCCAAATAAAACAATATGAAAGCACACATTTACCGGTGGAAATACTTATTTTTCGTTGACATTTTCATTTGTATAAGCGAATTCATACTTTCTCACATTTTGGTTGCTAGAGACGCGACCCAGTCGTTCGTTCTTTATGTTCCGTTGCCATAACGTTATTATCCCTTGTTTGCTAGCTAGCCAGCTAGCTACGACTAACAGTCACGACCTTAGTCAGCAGCCAGAATAACATAAAAGTAGCAAGCTTCTCATCAGGACGCCCCTGAACGGTTAATTACGAGGAGATCGCATTTCATATCAAACACTACGCTAGAAGCTAGCTAAATAGTTTGTTGTTAGCATACCTGCCAATATATGTCAACCGAATAAAATAACAAATAAAAACTGTTGCTGAAAACAGCTTGTCATACTAGAAACATGTGGGAGGATTTGACCGCATAACGCCACCTGCGTCATGACTGCAACAGTAGGGACCAGAGAAATTCATGTTCATCACTCACCACATTAGGTCATCATCAGATGCTACAAAAAAATGTCTCTGCAAAAACAAATCAACGCTAGCTAGCTAAGTTTTGTCCTCGTTGGACCTGCGTTTACAATGTATCCAATTTCAGTTTATGTAGTTGTTGGTTTAGCTTTCTGTAACTCTGTAGCAAGTACGGTCTGCATGTGTAGGCGCATACCTCTATACCAGTGGCTATCCGTCATTCAGGGCAGGTGGGCCCCACATTTTTGCCTGTTTTGCATGTTATTTTGGCATTAATACATGTCACATATCAGTTTGCAAACTATGTATAAAAAAACATTGAGTTAATAAAGCTGCATACAAACATGGTCTCTTTTTTGCTTTACTGAGTAAGGCAGCTCCAAAATGCAGGTGTTTCAGCCTAGCTCAGTGCTTTCTGTGGTGGTGGGGCAGCCAGCGGAAAATACTGAGTGTAGGTGTTGGTAATGTTCTCTAGTTGCGCCGTGATTGGCTCAGTGTTCTGTCACTCATGGGGACACTACGTCACTGCCAAGTCTAAGGGTAGAGCTCGAAAATTCAAGCGCCTTGGGTGCTGCCATAGAGTTACATTAGAAGTGCCCATCCAAGAAGGCTCAAGGTCATTGGCCACAGATAAAATTACGTCAGATCACGTTATATCTACAGTAGCTTTGATTGGACTGATCATGTCAACATCATACTTTCAAAATCTTAGCTAGCAGTCATCATCATTAATCAAGTTGACAATCTACTGGCAAATCCTTTTTAATCCTTGTCATATGAAGAGAAATAATGAAGAGAAATTATAGATAAAACGCATCGGTGCTCATCGGCCATTGGACATAAACAATACACAACAAGTTGGAAATCGCAAATTCAACAATGAGTGGTTTGGAAGGAATCAGTGGCTAACTGCAAGCATTGCAAAGCAATCACTAGCCTGCTATTCAGTGTAGTGTCTGTGTGGTCCAAAGTCTGGGATTAAGGATCTCTTTTCCAAGCTTAAAATTATAAACATTCAACATTGGCCATGCTGTCAATGAAGCATGATTTGTGCTGCACTTAAAACAACTGTTAACTCGGAACTGCGAAATCTGACTTCAGTGAGTTCAAGACAACTGGGAACTTGGGAAAAACGAGCTCCGACTGGGAAAAAAAGTTTTGAACGGTCATCCAACTCGAAATTGTACATCCGGAACTCGGGCCTCTTTCTAGAGCTACGGCCTGAAGATCACTGAGTTCCCAGTTGTCTTGAAAGCACCATAAATCCAGAGAATGCCAGACTTTGATGACAAAGTTTGATGACAAAATTTGCCCACGAAGGACCGTCGCGCCACTTTCCTGTTCAAGTGAGCACAACAAAGTGAGTCCAGAAATGTCTTGTATGCTACTGCATAAATGATGTAATATGCCAGGGAGATATGTATACTGTAGCTAAGAAAATAATACTAAGTGTATGTTGTGTAGTAAGCTGTTAGTAGCCCATGTGCCTCACCCTAATCATTTGGTCTATTTTCCCCTCTTAATTTCACCTACTGTTCTGACTTGGTGGTGCACATGTAGCCTATAACCAGTTTTAGAGAAATGTAATCGAATATTGTAAGAGCTTTCATTGTCTGCTAATATGCCCTCTTTATTTATCCTACAGTTCTGACTTGGTGTACAGGGAGAAAACTGTAAGAACGGCCCATGTTTTGAATTCTGTCACTGTACATTTCAAAAGTACAAATAGTTATATTGACTATGTCCGTCCTAGCTCGCTCATGAATGTCTTAATTGTAATTACAGATTGCCCACTTATCCGCTTGTCGTCCAACTATGCCATAGATTGTACATCTCAATTGTCAGTAGAAACCACATTTGTTTAAGCAAGTCAGCCATATCAGCTATGTTTTTTTTTAAAGGCAGTAAATGAGGCTGAATTAACTGTTTTGCTGCCAGACAAGGCTCCGCTGATAGCCAGGTGGAGCAGTGGTAAGGTGTTGGGACAGCTTTATGTAGGCCCTAACAGTTTGTGGGCACCGTTTGTCACCGTTATAGTGCAAGTAATGTAATGTTTAGTGTTGTGTAGTGGCTTTGCTGGCATGCATCCCACTTTTTTTGTTTTGTTTGCCACTGCTCCATACAAAAACTCCTTGCTTGATGTGGGAAACAATGAACATACTTTAAAAATATATATGTTTTATTGTCACATACACCAGATAGGTGCAGTGAAATGTGTTGTTTTACAAGGTCAGCCATAGTAATACGGCACCCCTGGAGCAAATTAGGGTTACGTGCCTTGCTCAAGGGCACATCGACAGATTTTTCATCTTGTCAGCTCAAGTATTCGAACTAGCGACCTTTCGGTTACTGGCCCAACGCTCTTACCGGTAGGCTACCTGCCGCCCTGAAACAATGAACATACGCCATCTGCTGGAGGGAGACAGATTTTCTGCTGAGTTGGGCCTATGGTCCACTCCATTGGTAGTGAAAATGCGATAACACAAATCCTCCAGGGGGCACTGTCGCTCCAATCTTGAAATTCGGTTCACACGATCGGCAAATTTAAACAAAAATATATTACAGATACTCTGCAGGATCATAACCAGAATATTGAAGGTGGCATTTCTCTGGGGCTTTTATATTTTACGTTGGATGATGATATCCTATGGAGAACAACACGTTTAATAAAATGTTTTATACAATAAAACAATTACTGTAGCTAATATGATCAATTATACAGGTAACTGCCAAAATAATGAAAACACTTTTGCGTAAATGAGGAATACAAAGTATATTGAAAGCAGGTGCTTCCACGCAGGTGTGGTTCCTGAGTTATGCTAACGTGTATAAAAATGCTGGTAGGCCATTATTTTGGTTACCATGGCTATGCCTCCATAGGCTGACAATGCCCCCATGCACAAGTGGTCACGGAATGGTTTGATGAGCATGAAAACCAGTGGCGGTTCTAGACACATTTTACTAGGGGGGCCAAGGAGGGGCCAGTGTTTAATCAGGGGGGCACACATAAAAAAACTGGCAACACATGATATTCAAAGATTATAAACTTTATTTTACTTTAAAATCATATGACATTTATTATAACACGTATTTTGTACAAGAGTGCAGATGCAAGAGAGATAGTGCCATAAAAATGAAAAAAAAAAAAAGTACAGGGTACAAATACAGGGTTCATATTCAATGTGAACAAAACTCCAGGATACAACAAAGGGTACAACAATGTGCCATTTCCTATTTATGGAAGCCCCACTACTGTGGACAGTTGATTCCACATTTTGTTTTAAGAAAGAAAACTTTCTGAGTGATTTATAAACAAAACACACTACCCTGTATCCATTTAGGTAAAATAAACCAAATCAGAAAAGAAATTCAATTCAAAGAGGCTTTACTAGCATGACCATATTGACATACAGTATTGCTAAAGCACATAAACAGGGAAACGTGTTACACATTAACATCCAGTAGTCCAATAGGATGCAGACAATAAACATTAAGTTAACATTCGTTTAAAAGCAACAATCATGTCAACACAATGTAGCAATATGAACAACACTGATGGATATCAGCAACAACATGAAAACAAGAATATTACAGGTGTCTGTGTGTGTGTGTGTGTGTGTGTCTGTGTCTTTGTGTACTTCACTGTCAGTTGATGAGCAGGTGTACAAAAAAAGGCTTTACAACATATATGGGCAAGTCCATTTAGGACAGCACATTTCCACCATAGTTCACATTAGGAAAAAATGACAGCATGAATGCTCACTAAACAAACATATACTACATATACCTTTTTATACACATTTTTTTTCAGTAATTTTTTAAGAGTGAAAGGGAAGTAAGCAATCGCTCATCATAGGATCATACATATTTCAGTTACAATATTAGTTACAATATTAGTGTTAGTTAGATCATCATGTCAAAGCTGGACCTGCAAAGTCTGAACGACACAAGTGTGCAATGATTGGAGTGATTTTGTTTCTTTTTTTCTTGCTTTGCTTGTTTTCAAAAGGAAAAATCATAGTTGGTAAAAAATAAAATAAACTTTCGTTGAAAGGTATCACACTGTATAATTTACAAATATCTAAAGAGGTTTAGTGGATGCCATAAAACATCTGTGGAGCTTGAAGATTTGTAGTACATAGATGTTTGGCAGAGATAATTCAAAAGAATAAAATCATAAACTCTATCTATCTATCTATCGAGAGAGCGAGAGAGAGAGAGAGAGAGAGAGAGAGAAGTGTTTCCTTAGAGCAGTACATGCAGCAATCACTTAATGGAGTGATGTCATAATGGGCCACAAAACTTTGGGGATGTGGATGGAAAGTTACAGGCAGGAGAGGGGAACCAACAGAAGCAGGTCTTGAGACATGAGTTTGCCCCTTTTTGAAAACCTCTTGAGAGAGGATTGGTGGGATATATATACATACATACAAACATACATACACTCTAGTAGTGTGTGGAACTACTGGTACTGTGAGGAAAAAAAGATAGATGATGTAAAATGAAAAATAAAACAAGCTTCAGCTTCTTAAGACACGGTGGGTTCATCTAAGTAGACACATGTAACTTCATGTGGACACCAGACTGTCTTTGTCTACACATCTAACTTCATATGGACCCCAGACCGTCTCTGTTTACACATGTAACTTCATATGGACACCAGACTCTTTGTCTACACATGTAACTTCATATGGGCACCAGACTGTCTCTGTCTACACATGTAACTTCATATGGACACCAGACTCTTTGTCTACACACGTAACTTCATGTGGACACCAGACTAACTCCATTCATTTTACCGGTGGTATTGAGAACAGATAAACCCACCGTGTCTTAAGAAGCTCAAGCTTGTTGTTTTATTGTTCATTATATCTCTTTTTCCTCACAGCGGCACTCATACGCTACTAGCGTATATATCATATAGATACACTACAGCAACAGGATACGGCGGTTGTGCTGTCTGGCAAAACGGTCCACAAATACATCAAGATCCAGAGCCTTGGCCCTTCTGGACTCTATGCTCAGGACACCAAGATCACTGAGTCTCTCATCACTAGTGGTGGACCGCAGGAAGGTTTTTATCAGTTTCAGTGTGGAGAAACTGCGTTCGCAAGAGGCTGAGCTTACAGGAAGGGTTACAGCAATCTTGCACAGTCTAAAGAGCAGGGGCGGTGTGTTCATTAGGGCGATATGGGCGACGCACTGCCAAACGGGAAAAGGAAGGGATTTTTTTTCTAATCAATTATATCACGGCAACAGTAGTTATCAGTGTTGTAATCTAGACGTCTGATCTGCCACAGTGCCACTAAATGTCCAATCAGGCTAAAGTCGTGCTTCAAATGGCCCCCCCCCCTTTTGGGGCGATTTCAGTCAGGTTGAAAATCGCCCAGAAGTCTGTCATAGACTCCCATGTAAAATCTATTTTTTTCAAATTTCAGAGCTTTCAATACAATCTCTATGGGTTTCTGAGGGCTTGCACTTACGCGCTTTCGTCATACGTAACATAACCATGAACGTAACTAAGAAAAGAGCGGGTAGCAGCGTCTCTGTTGCGACCTGCAGTGTGTGTGACGTTTGGTGTGGCGTTATCTTATGTTTTTAATTTGTACACTTAGTGGCGTTATTTTATGTTTTTAATTTGTACACTTAGTTTACAAACATTCTGCCAACCATGGATTTCCAGTGGTGGGGTGTTGGACTGATCTTGTTGATCGTGTACATACCCGCTACGAACGGACTAAATAATGAAAACGCTGCTGGCAGCGGAATCCAATACAGCAGGGAGTTTTTACTACAATGCAACTCAAATACCAACGCGATGGATATCCCAATGGCCCATCTAATACCTGATTGTCTGCGAGTGGATTACAAACCCAAATGCAAACGTGGAAAACGCGGGGGAATCAGACAACGACTTAAAAAAATTAAGAACAAACTTCCCTTACCCACCACCTTGCTGATTAATGCCCAGTCACTGAGGGGGAAAGCGGATGAGTTGTCAGAGAATCTGCGCTTCCAACACGAATATCGGGAGGCCTGTTTGCTGGCATTTACTGAGACTTGGCTGGATGACAGAGTCCCGGACAGAGAAGTGGAGCCGGCCGGCTTCACCCTGGTCAGAGCGGACCGCGATCTGACAGTCACAGGGAAACTTCACGGCGGGGGCGTCTGTCAGGGACCAGTGGTGTAAATCGATCCTGGTAAGAGAGCGACTCTGTACCCCGACATTGAACTGCTTTCTGTGTCACTGCGACCTTACTATCTGCCCCGTGAGTTCCCCCAATTGTTTGTTACCGTTGTGTACATTCAACCAAAAGCTAATATAACAAAGGCATCAGAGATTATTTATAATCTGTCACAGAAACTGGAATCCATCTCCCCCGACGCACCCAAATTTATTTTAGGGGATTTTAACAACTGTACCTTGCACAAAGTCTTGCGCACATACCATCAGTATGTGAAATGTCACACTAGGAAAAATAGGACTCTTGATTTGTGCTATGGGACAATACCAAAGGCGTTCTCTGCCACCACCAGTTTGAGTTAGCTTTGCGAGGCAAAGATGAAACTGAGGGCTCCACCAACCCTGGTAAGCCAACACTTTTGAGATCAGTCAATAAATGCTTCTGGTATTGACTTATATGCTGCCCCTGTCTTCATGTTGTTGCTGGACATATCTTTTTTAAAATGTGTGTAGGTCACCTAAATCATCAGAAAAATTGCCCCCCCTGAGAATTTTTTCAGGAGCCGCCACTGCTAAAGAGCTCAAAGAAAACTTCCCTGTATGGCTCAATAAAACAAACCAGCTCAACTGTACTGCATGGCTTTTTGACTTCACCACTCTGTATTTTTCTGTCCAAAACTCTTAAATTGATGGAGCTCATGCCCTAAATCATCAATGTCTGCATTATACAAACGGCCAAATGAAAAAACATTGCTCTCCTTTAAAAAGGTATCACTCTGGGGACTGAGAGACTGTATGCTTCTCATGAGCTCACAGTTTGTATTGGAGAAACGTCTGTTCAACTCATTGAGCATGCTGTCAATTACAGGATAGAAAAATGATGTGAGAAACATATCTTTGTCACGTTCTACCTCCCTCTGACCAACAGTGCTTAGCGTGCAGTAGCCACTGAGTCTAGAGCTCAGCATTTTCTGACGTTTCGCCACTGACCTTGTTGCAGAATCACACTGCTCACAAATATTCAATGCTTCATCCCACAACTCATCAAAGAAAGACTCCTGCCTGTGGTCTTTCAATGTCAGGACTAAAGCATTTACTAAGTCAACAGCACTTGACAGATCAACAGTTTGTGACTGTAACATGTCAGACAATAGCTTTGTCTCCCCAAACAACTTACGCAGAGTAACAAGATGCACAACAAATTCTAGGTCAATTTGAGCAAGAAGACCTCGGGCCTCAACAGTTCTTTCACCATGACGTTCTTGAGCAATCTCTTGCAGTAGTCGTTTAAGGGCAGGTAGAGTGTCCATGATATTACGTAGGGCTAGAAATCGGCATGACCAACGTGTGTCGCTTAAACGTTGCAGCTCTCTGGTTCTGCCATACATTTCTCTTTGGAGAGACAGCCATTTTGGGTGCACATATGAGGAAGAAGTAAACATATAAAGACTCTGTAACAAAGAAAAAAACTCCTCCGTTTCTGGGACACTTTTGACTACATCAACTAACACTAAATTCAGACAATGAGCACTACAATGGACGTAGAAGGCAAATTTAGCCTGTTCTTTGATCCTTGCCTGAACCCCTGAATGCTTACCGCTCATAACGGCAGCGCCATCGTACGCTTGGCCTACGAGGTTATTTTTGTAGTCCAGGCCATAACGTTCCAGTAAGTGTACTATTTTTCCAGTAAGCCCTGCTGCATCTAACCTCTCTGCAGATTCAAAATGGAGAAAACTCTCCTTAATGGCCCCATTGTAATAGTACCTGAGTGTGAAGGACATCTGTTCTTTTTTTGAAATATCCTTTGTTTCATCTGCCATGACGCTAAAAACCTCACTTTTCTTCACTTCTTCTATGATTTCAGACCGAACCATTTCTGCCAAACAACCCAAAACCTCATTCTGGATGATCTTGCTTGTGTACTTTGCATTGTGAATGGAAGTTAAGAGAAGATTAACAAGTTGGTCGTGGTTAGCAACTGTGTTAAGAATTTCCCTAAAGTTTCCTTTGTTAGTGGACCCTTCAGATTCATCGTGTCCTCTTTGTGCTATGTTTTGTGTAGCTGTAAGCAACAGCACTTCCCCAACTGTTTTAATGTATGCCTGATTTTCTTGTACTTGTTTAGTGTGTTCTTTGTCAAGGAGATCTGTTAGTGTTGCGTCAGTTCTAACAGCTCTTTGATAATCCCTCCATGCGATCATTGCACACTTGTGTCGTTCAGACTTTGCATGTAGTGAAAACCCTGCATTTCTCATAGTTGCCTTTTTCCAGTTTGTAAAACCAGGTGTTGAAACAAAAACGGTGTCTGGGGCATTTGGTGTGCTAAAATGTCTACATGCATAGCAACATGTAGAGTCCGTCATTACAGAATACTCAAGCCATGGATGAGTAGTGTACCAGTTTGGTCTGAAGCTTCGTCTTCTGTCCCCCATCAGTGTGGTTGGGAATATCTTCAAGTTCGGCTGTACTGGTACGTCATACTTAGACTTGCTGATATCTGAAGAAGATGGACAGTAAACATAGGGCACAACTACAACATTTATTTACTGTATATCTGCATGTATTTCAAAATGTAGGCAAAGTATTTACTTAAAAAAACAGAGCCATATTGACACAAAAAAGAATTAACAGCAGAAAGCAGCATTTTAAGGACACCCAGCAGGCCTACCATTACATTGTAATTGCATTGCTTTGCAAATAGTAAGAACCTTCCTCATCACAAACCTGATGGTGCAGTACTTGATCCACATGGATCCACTTGCTGTCCCTCTGGCTGTTCATCTCTCTGTCCCTGTATGCTTTCTTCTTCATGCTTCTCACCCTCTTCTTCATTCTCCTCGCCCTCTTCTTCATTCTCCTCACCCTCTTCTTCATCCTCCTCACCCTCTTCTTCATCCTCCTCACCCTCTTCTTCATCCTCCTCACCCTCTGGAATTTCCCTCTCTTTGTCAGACCCCTCACTTTCATCACATGCTGGCTCTCCCTCTTCCTCAACTTTCTCAAAACCTCGATTTGTTTCTCTCACTTTTTTGTTTGCTGGGGCAAAAAAAGACTTTATGTCCCTTCCTCGTTTCATGATAACTATTAGAAGAAGAAAAAACGTAGGGGCATGCATTACATTTTGTTACCTAACCATCCCTCCCTACTTAACACTGGCAGATAACCTGTTGATTACTTTACTAAAAATGTATTTGTTATCGCGATGCAACAGCCAAGACGGATGAAGTTACGTGGTTAACATCACAACATTGTGTAGACCTAGCAAGGATAGCCTACTAACATTTGGATATTTGCTTCTGCTTCGATGAGTTTGCTTAGATACAGTGGGGGAAAAAAGTATTTAGTCAGCCACCAATTGTGCATTTTCTCCCACTTAAAAAGATGAGAGAAGCCTGTAATTTTCATCATAGGTACACGTCAACTATGACAGACAAATTGAGGAAAAAAAATCCAGAAAATCACATTGTAGGATTTTTTATGAATTTATTTGCAAATGATGGTGGAAAATAAGTATTTGGTCACCTACAAACAGGCAAGATTTCTGGCTCTCACAGACCTATAACTTCTTCTTTAAGAGGCTCCTCTGTCCTCCACTCGTTACCTGTATTAATGGAACCTGTTTGAACTTGTTATCAGTATAAAAGACACCTGTCCACAACCTCAAACAGTCACACTCCAAACTCCACTATGGCCAAGACCAAAGAGCTGTCAAAGGACACCAGAAACAAAATTGTAGACCTGCACCAGGCTGGGAAGACTGAATCTGCAATAGGTAAGCAGCTTGGTTTGAAGAAATCAACTGTGGGAGCAATTATTAGGAAATGGAAGACACTGATAATCTCCCTCGATCTGGGGCTCCACGCAAGATCTCACCCCGTGGGGTCAAAATGATCACAAGAACGGTGAGCAAAAATCCCAGAACCACACGGGGGGACCTAGTGAATGACCTGCAGAGAGCTGGGACCAAAGTAACAAAGCCTACCATCAGTAACACACTACGCCGCCAGGGACTCAAATCCTGCAGTGCGAGACGTGTCCCCCTGCTTAAGCCAGTACATGTCCAGGCCCTTCTGATGTTTGCTAGAGTGCATTTGGATGATCCAGAAGAGGATTGGGAGAATGTCATATGGTCAGATGAAACCAAAATATTACTTTTTGGTAAAAACCCAACTCATCGTGTTTGGAGGACAAAGAATGCTGAGTTGCATCCAAAGAACACCATACCTACTGTGAAGCATGGGGGTGGAAAAATCATGCTTTGGGGCTGTTTTTCTGCAAAGGGACCAGGACGACTGATCCGTGTAAAGGAAAGAATGAATGGGGCCATGTATCGTGAGATTTTGAGTGAAAACCTCCTTCCATCAGCAAGGGCATTGAAGATGAAACGTGGCTGGGTCTTTCAGCATGACAATGATCCCAAACACACCGCCCGGGCAATGAAGGAGTGGCTTCGTAAGAAGCATTTCAAGGTCCTGGAGTGGCCTAGCCAGTCTCCAGATCTCAATCCCATAGAAAATCTTTGGAGGGAGTTGAAAGTCCGTGTTGCCCAGCGACAGCCCCAAAACATCACTGCTCTAGAGGAGATCTGCATGGAGGAATGGGCCAAAATACCAGCAACAGTGTGTGAAAACCTTGTGAAGACTTACAGAAAACGTTTGACCTGTGTCATTGCCAACAAAGGGTATATAACAAAAGTATTGAGAAACTTTTGTTATTGACCAAATACTTATTTTCCACCATAATTTGCAAATAAATTCATTAAAAATCCTACAATGTGATTTTCTGGATTTTTCTTCCTCATTTTGCCTGTCATAGTTGACGTGTACCTATGATGAAAATGACAGGCCTCTCTCATCTTTTTAAGTGGGAGAACTTGCACAATTGGTGGCTGACTAAATACTTTTTTTCCCCACTGTATGATTACATTTCTAAACAAATCGAGACCAGACATTTAAAAACTTGATTTGATTTATGTGTGAGGAACAAAAGGAACATGTAGGCTATGTGCAAGAACAACAAGTCACTTATGATATTAAATGGTTTTTCTTACCTTCGACTCCTGCAAATCGTAGCTCCTCTCGCAAATAGTAGTTGCTGAGCTCTCATTCACCGAAGCAGCACCACACGTGGCAGGCAGGCAGATGGCAGGATACAGTTTTTGGGTGCGCCACTCTAATTTACCTGTGTAGAACGTTGCCGTGTAGAGCGTTGCATTAGTTCCGCTTTTGGCGCTCGCGTGTAAAATAGTTATAAATTCATAATTTTTTATTTGGTCAGCACGGGGGGGCCACAGGGGTGGCCAGGGACATTTCCAGGGAGGCACGGGCCTCCCCCGGCCTCCGTGTAAAACCGCCACTGATGAAAACCATATGCCATGGCCGTCTGTCACCAGATATCAACCCAATTGAACACTTATGGGAGAATCTGGAGCGGTGATTGAGACAGCATTTTCCATCAACTTCAACAAAACAGCCACTGATGGAATTTATCGTGGAAGAACGGCGTCGCATCCCTCCGACAGAGTTCGCCACTTCTAGAATCTTACGCCAAGGTGCGTTGAAGCTGTTCTGGCTCATGGTGGCCCAACGCCCTATGAATGCACTTTATTTAGCCATTTCCTTTCATTTTGGTAGTTGACTGTATGTCCAAGGTAGTAATGAAGGAAGCGGAATCAATCTCATTTTGTAAAATGACAGGAGTGTTGAAATGACAAAGCACATCGTTATGTTGTAAACATTTATTGGTTTCAAACAGAAATAAAAACATCTTGCACCAGCAGACTGTACATCTCTCCTGAATCCACCATCAACAACCATCTTAAATATACATATTTTTGGGTAGGATGGGGTTGGGGCATTGTTGTGAAGGATTTTTCCAATGACCCTTCTGATGGGATACAAACGGTAAAACATGAATTAAATATGAAAGGAATTTGGCCTGGCCACCCTATTCCCTATATAGTGCACTACTTTTAACCAGGGCCCATAGGGTTCTGGCCATAAGTAATGCACTATGTAGGGGAATAGAGACGGAACTAGGGAATGGGTAGACTGAACAGAGGCCATTCATTTTAGAATAGCTAAAATAGAATATACCATCAATGAGATGCACCAAAGCTTCTGCTCATCTTTTAACTTAAAAACCAAAAGAAAAAACGATAAACCAAAAAAAAAAAAAAAACACTTTCAAAACAAACATCTTTCTCCCTTGTGCCAGTGCAAAGATACCATTTACTGTGTAGAAAAGTGACAGAATAATTTAGCTACCATATCATTGATGATTTATTGTGAATGAATGGGTGGGTCAGAGTTTGTTCAAATAGAATTGGATGGGGTGTCTTGTATTGATGGGTGTTTGAGAGAGAGATGGATAGTGGCACCAGAGTCGAGTTAGAAGGCACAAAAACAAAACCATTCTGTTGGGTTCAGTCTCAAATGACACCCCATTCTCTATATAGTGCACTACTTTTGACCAGGTCCCATAGGGCTCTGGTCAAAAGTAGTGCACTATGTAGGGAATAGGGTGCCATTCGGGAGACAACCTTGTTCTAGAAGACTCTAATCTGCTGTTGACGTAGCACACCAACTGACTAACAGGAGACTGACTCTACGGGCCGAATCCTAACTTGATATTATACGTCCGCACAACTCAGGCTTTCGTGTAAATCAAGAATTTATGTCACTGGGTCATTTTTAACTTGAGATCTGAGTTATGCGTTGCAGATCTCAAATCAGAATCCGGCCCAAAGAGAGACACTTGGTATATTCTCCTCTTGTAATGAATGAGTACAACCCTGCTTTGGGTGTTCTGACCGCAGCTTTTAACAAATATAAAACTAAATAAAATTAAAATAAACTAAAACATGCTGCTCTTTGCTATGTTGTCTGCAAATAAAATAATATTACACTTTTGGAACTTCATTCTTGTGGGGGGTTTTTCTCTTGTGTTTCAACATTGGTGTGTTGTCGGATAATTTTTACATGTTTTCATTTTCATCTCAAGAAGTGGAGAACATTGCAAAGGCATTAACACATTTCCAGAAAGCTTCTACAACTCAAGTGAAAAACCTGTTAGATAATGCCAACATAGTGATACTCCATCAGTCTGTCTGTCAGTCCGGTGGGTAATGGAGACTAGTGAGTGATGCTGGCAGAAGAAGGGTGTCTGGTTGGTCGGCCGATGGCAGCAGTGGAGGAGGTGGTGGAGGGGCCATGGCGAGGGCCCATGATGGGTAGCCCCTCATAGCACCCCGTGGGGGCCCCTAGAACAACCTCACAGGGCCCCTAGTAACATAGCACCCCACCCTGCTATTGAAAGCTGGTCCTCTCCAGGTTGGCTGGCTACAGCACCCCACCCTGCTATTGAGAGCTGGTCCTCTCCAGGTTGGCTGGCTACAGCACCCCGCCCTGCTATTGAGAGCTGGTCCTCTCTAGGTTGTGAAACTCATCAGAGTGTCTCTTGCTAGTTCTGAGTTTGAACGTGGTGGTGGTGGTTAGGAGGGGCCCAGAGCCAGCAGGGCCACTGTGTCTGAGCAAGGCATTCTGAGCTGCGTACCTGGAGGGAAACACAGCCAGGATGGTGTAGGTGGACGCCAGGTCGTTATGGTTACTACTGGGGGGTTTGGAACAGGAAGTAGTGTCAGTGTTTGTGTCACCGTTACTACCGTCCCCCCCAGCCCCACAGTGCTTCAGCAGGGTTCCACCAGACTGGTTCTGGTGTTGGGTCTCAGACAACCACTTGATCATGGCCCCTCCTCTGTACAGTTCCCCCAGGAGAGAGTCTGCCTCCGTACGGCTGATGCCCTCTGGTAGCTCCAGCACCTCCAGGACTCCACCATTCACTGCACGGAGAGAGAATTGATTGATTGATTCACCAGGTAAAGTTATTGACAACACATTCTCTTTGACCATTTACTGCATGGAGACCAACAGAAGCAGATTATCTCTAGAGGTAACAGGGCTGACATTTAGCTTAGTTGTTTTTGGGGGAGTAATTGTGGACCAAATCAAAATCACATTACTAGAGTGAATTCAATAACGATAATTTTTTCCTTCTAAAATAAAATCTTGCTGTGTGGAATCCAATCCAGTATGTGAGAGAATCATTATATTCCTAACACCTAGGTACACCTGTTTATTTATTTAGCCAGGTGTGAATTCTGCCTAGTCTATAAATGATGATTCTTAGGTGGAAAAAAAAAACCACTCCTGTCTGGTCCTACAGTGCACAGCAAGTGGTTTATGATAGATCCCAAAAAAAATCATTCAACTAAATTGTTCATAAATGTTACATTTGAAAATTTGTTGTAAGACTCATGTGTGTTGCGCCACAGGGATCCATTCACAGACCACTATTATTTCTACTGCAAAATAAATTGAACCAAACTCAAGGTTACATAATAAAATCACATATACAGGGTTTTTTCTGGATCAAAATGGGGCTTAGGTGGTGGGCGTGGTGGAGGCGTGGCCCATGGTGCGGTCACCAAACTGACATTTTTTAGGCCTTCCTGTTGGCCGCAGTGACAAAATGTTGTTTTAAAGCTAATTTCCTGCAATTCTACACATTTTGCCAAGGCTTATGCTATCTGAGTGACTCAAACATAACAAAATCAAATGGGGGCCTCATGCCATGGCAAAACTCCTGAATGCATAATTTTTTAGAACTTTTTATTCTCCCTGTCTAGCTTTAATTTAGGTGATTGTTAGTTCTCAAAGATAATCTTATTAAAAAATATATAGGTCCATTATATGTTCTACATATTTAATATCCGGTTTTAGTCGTTTAAAGGGGAACTGACAGCGTTTTAGCAACATGAAATCTGATCATACACACCCCAGGAAGAATGGCGCCTTTTTAAAATGTGTATTATTGTTCTCTGACAAGCACTTACATATGGTCATTTTCACACTTTCATAGAATGTTTGGGAATGATGTAGAGTAAGGTATTTGTTAAAATTCTATATCAATATAGAGTGGGAAAGCAGCCGTGCGTTTGGACAATTAATAGACACTGCAGTAAATAAAACCTAATAAAAACATGCATGTCTTGTCCAGGACCGGACTCTACACAGACCGGTGCGCAATAGCCAATCAGAGCTACAGTAGGTCTATATGCAAATAAGCCATTTGCCACACGGGCCTGCCATCATTTACATACCACAAAATACACCTGAATGGATATCTGCAAATATGTAAATACCACGGGTGTCCTCTTACATTTGGGAACGTCACAGTCCTATTGATCAAACAACCATGAACAGGTAGGCTCTCACCCTCCCTAAGATCAACAACTAATGTTAGCAAGAGCGAGATGAGCTAAAATCTAAGGAGGCAAGAGTAGATTAAACCCTCTCAAACTTTTTCAGCTTGTAGTTGCACTGATACCCGATGGGGAATAGTAGGCTGCTCGCCCTTCTGCAGCTTGCCTGCCAATGCATGCTTGTCCCAAACCACATTTTTGGGAACTGCCTGCCTGCCCATTTGATCGATGCCAAATACATTTGGTTGACAACTAAGAGATATGCACGCTAACTGTGGATAACAGTCATTCAAGTTCAGCATAGCTAGCTAGCAAAGCGATTTACATTTCTTGCTAGCTAACCAAATTACACCTTTATCTTAGGCTGTAGCCACCGAAAAACGATATGATGGGAAGAAGTCGGCCACTCGCGCACTCGTCCAATGACATGACATCCTCCCAGCAGCTAGCTAGCTAACTAACATTAGGCTCCATGTCTTTAGCTTGCTAAATAAATAGCTAAATAAATAGATACGCTAGCCTATTAGCCACGTTATGACTGCACTTGTGATCATTGCCCTTGCTAGTTTGATTGTATTGACATTCCCAGCCTTAGTTACATTCATTCGTGTTTTTTTCTTCTCAAAAATATAGTCATTGAAACTGAAACAGTGCATCTTGAATGGGTGGAGGCAGCAAACAATGTACCAGGCCAGCTGTGATTTACAACCTGATAGCAATATGTTTTGGACTACCAAGAAAGGTATTGGTGAATTCGCTATATTAAATCATGAATTGAACTGCATCCATGTATTCTGCCAACAATGCCTTACTCTATGTCATGGAATGTTGAGTGAAACAGAACCTATTTTTAAAACCTCTTATAAAGTTGGTTTTGTAGCATAAACTGGGAATTTGATATTTTTGACCGATATTATGAGTGTCTGTTTCATATCGGCAAAGTAGTTAAAACGCTGTCAGTTCCACTTTAAGTTAACACTGAAAACCTTTTTCAATTCTGAAAATTATTTTCCCCAAATGTTTTATTCATTATTATTTACTGTTTGGACATAAGCTGCCCTAAAAAACAACAACACTTAGCGGCCCGCCCAATACTTTGTTATGCAGAAAAAACCCTGTATATAAAAAATTACACTGAGTCAAAAAAAGGTACTTGAATAAAAAGGCCATGTTCAGTTAGCACAATATGAGGGCAAACCCAACATCAATTTGATAGTACTTCTAAACTAGTGACATCTTTGTATTAGGACTTCTCATAGAAATATAATCTATAGAAAGGGGTTGGAACCTCTAACCCTGGCAATTTGACTAGTAAAGTCATGGGTACACTCACAATGGCTGCCAGTCCACCCATTATGCAATCATTGACTTGAATGGGGAGGCCCGTTCTATAGATTCTAATGCTATAGGACTTCTATCCTAGATGTGATCACTGAGTAAGGACTTCTACTCTAGAGTGGTCTCTCCTCTCTAGTACCTGGGTCATGGTCTCTCCTCTCTAGTACCTGGGTCAGGGTCATGGTCTCTCCTCTCTAGAGCCTGGGTCATGGTCTGTCCTCTCTAGTACCTGGGTCATGGTCTCCCCTCTCTAGTACCTGGGTCATGGTCTGTCCTCTCTAGTACCTGGGTCATGGTCTCTCCTCTCTAGTACCTGGGTCATGGTCTCCCCTCTCTAGTACCTGGGTCATGGTCTGTCTAGTACCTGGGTCATGGTCTGTCTAGTACCTGGGTCATGGTCTGTCTAGTACCTGGGTCATGGTCTGTCTAGTACCTGGGTCATGGTCTGTCTAGTACCTGGGTCAGGGTCATGGTCTCTCCTCTCTAGAGCCTGGGTCATGGTCTGTCCTCTCTAGAGCCTGGGTCATGGTCTGTCCTCTCTAGTACCTGGGTCATGGTCTCTCCTCTCTAGTACCTGGGTCATGGTCTCTCCTCTCTAGTACCTGGGTCACGGTCTCTCCTGTCTAGTACCTGGGTCACGGTCTCTCCTCTCTAGTACCTGGGTCATGGTCTCCTGTCTAGTACCTGGGTCATGGTCTCTCCTGTCTAGTACCTGGGTCATGGTCTCTCCTGTCTAGTACCTGGGTCATGGTCTCTCCTGTCTAGTACCTGGGTCAGGGTCATGGTCTCGTACCTGGGTCAGGGTCATGGTCTCGTACCTGGGTCAGGGTCATGGTCTCGTACCTGGGTCAGGGTCATGGTCTCGTACCTGGGTCAGGGTCATGGTCTCGCCTCTCTAGTACCTGGGTCATGGTCTGTCCTCTCTAGTACCTGGGTCATGGTCTCTCCTGTCTAGTACCTGGGTCATGGTCTCGCCTCTCTAGTACCTGGGTCATGGTCTCGCCTCTTTAGTACCTGGGTCATGGTCTCGCCTCTCTAGTACCTGGGTCATGGTCTCGCCTCTCTAGTACCTGGGTCATGGTCTCGCCTCTCTAGTACCTGGGTCATGGTCTCGCCTCTCTAGTACCTGGGTCATGGTCTCTCCTGTCTAGTACCTGGGTCATGGTCTCTCCTGTCTAGTACCTGGGTCATGGTCTCTCCTGTCTAGTACCTGGGTCATGGTCTCTCCTCTCTAGTACCTGGGTCATGGTCTCTCCTGTCTAGTACCTGGGTCATGGTCTCCCCTCTCTAGTACCTGGGTCATGGTCTCTCCTGTCTAGTACCTGGGTCATGGTCTCTCCTGTCTAGTACCTGGGTCATGGTCTCTCCTGTCTAGTACCTGGGTCAGGGTCATGGTCTCGTACCTGGGTCAGGGTCATGGTCTCGTACCTGGGTCAGGGTCATGGTCTCGTACCTGGGTCAGGGTCATGGTCTCGTACCTGGGTCAGGGTCATGGTCTCTCCTCTCTAGTACCTGGGTCATGGTCTGTCCTCTCTAGTACCTGGGTCATGGTCTCTCCTGTCTAGTACCTGGGTCATGGTCTCTCCTGTCTAGTACCTAGGTCATGGTCTCTCCTGTCTAGTACCTGGGTCATGGTCTCCCCTCTCTAGTACCTGGGTCATGGTCTCGCCTCTCTAGTACCTGGGTCATGGTCTCGCCTCTCTAGTACCTGGGTCATGGTCTCGCCTCTCTAGTACCTGGGTCATGGTCTCGCCTCTCTAGTACCTGGGTCATGGTCTCGCCTCTCTAGTACCTGGGTCATGGTCTCGCCTCTCGTACCTGGGTCACGGTCTCTCCTCTGTAGTACCTGGGTCACGGTCTCTCCTGTCTAGTACCTGGGTCACGGTCTGTCCTCTCTAGTACCTGGGTCATGGTCTGTCTAGTACCTGGGTCAGGGTCATGGTCTCTCCTCTCTAGTACCTGGGTCATGGTCTCTCCTCTCTAGTACCTGGGTCATGGTCTGTCTAGTACCTGGGTCATGGTCTGTCTAGTACCTGGGTCATGGTCTGTCTAGTACCTGGGTCATGGTCTGTCTAGTACCTGGGTCATGGTCTGTCTAGTACCTGGGTCATGGTCTGTCTAGTACCTGGGTCATGGTCTGTCTAGTACCTGGGTCATGGTCTCTCCTCTCTATTACCTGGGTCACCTACACTAAGATCAGATGACTTCCTGGGCGGTGGTCTCCTCCCTCGCCCCCCATGATGCCGGATTCCCATTGGGCCCTGAGGGAAGAGGAGGCAGACATGTTGACTGGACTGAGCTTTTATTTTCTACTTTTTTATCTTTTAATCTTCAATTTTCACTCAGCGGGTAAATCGTGAAAAAACATTAATACAGATTTGGTAAATTTCATTGTACAAAACAACCTCCTTTGTCAAGTGTGTGTGTGTACTCTGAGGACTCACGTGGTGGGGGTTGGGGATCATGTGGTGTGTCCCGTGGATCAGCGGAGGCCTGATGGCGGGGTTGTACTGGAGGGGTTGACCCAGTAATGGGTACCTGCCGTCCCCTGCCTGCCCTGGGCCAAAGGGTCTGGGGAACTGGGTCATTATGGGGATGGGGGTGAGGCCAGCAGAGCGGAGGTTCTTTATGGAGGTGAGTTGATGGGTTGGGGCTGGGGGCTGGGCCGGAGGGGTGCTGGGGCTGCCCAGCTGGAGACCGTTCTATAGGACAGAGGCAGAGAGGAGGGACAGGGAGGTGGAGGTCAAAGAGGGGACATAGAAACCCTTTAATGTAGTCTATCAGGAGGAAAGTGTATCCCTAGTTCGAGGGGACAGGCCTGAGCAAGACTCGCTGCTCGGAGTCGCGAATCTTGATAATACAATGAGCAGTTATTTGGGATGCAAGATTCCTTGTAGATCAGTGATTCTGTACAGAGCCTTTCCTCTCTCTAACACGCAATATTACTCCTGACTGGTCATGTCTAATTACCAGCAGCTCAGTAGTTACCTGTTGTCTAGTTGTTCTGAGTAGTTACCTGAGAGTTGTCTAGTTGTTCTGAGTAGTTACCTGAGAGTTGTCTAGTTGTTCTGAGTAGTTACCTGAGAGTTGTCTAGTTGTTCTGAGTAGTTACCTGAGAGTTGTCTAGTTGTTCTGAGTAGTTACCTGAGAGTTGTCTAGTTGTTCTGAGTAGTTACCTGAGAGTTGTCTAGTTGTTCTGAGTAGTTACCTGAGAGTTGTCTAGTTGTTCTGAGTAGTTACCTGAGAGTTGTCTAGTTGTTCTGAGTAGTTACCTGTGAGTTGTCTAGTTGTTCTGAGTAGTTACCTGAGAGTTGTCTAGTGGTTCTGAGTAGTTACCTGAGAGTTGTCTAGTTGTTCTGAGTAGTTACCTGAGAGTTGTCTAGTTGTTCTGAGTAGTTACCTGAGAGTTGTCTAGTTGTTCTGAGTAGTTACCTGAGAGTTGTCTAGTTGTTCTGAGTAGTTACCTGAGAGTTGTCTAGTGGTTCTGAGTAGTTACCTGAGAGTTGTCTAGTTGTTCTGAGTAGTTACCTGAGAGTTGTCTAGTTGTTCTGAGTAGTTACCTGAGAGTTGTCTAGTTGTTCTGAGTAGTTACCTGAGAGTTGTCTAGTTGTTCTGAGTAGTTACCTGAGAGTTGTCTAGTTGTTCTGAGTAGTTACCTGAGAGTTGTCTAGTTGTTCTGAGTAGTTACCTGAGAGTTGTCTAGTTGTTCTGAGTAGTTACCTGAGAGTTGTCTAGTTGTTCTGAGTAGTTACCTGAGAGTTGTCTAGTTGTTCTGAGTAGTTACCTGAGAGTTGTCTAGTTGTTCTGAGTAGTTACCTGAGAGTTGTCTAGTTGTTCTGAGTAGTTACCTGAGAGTTGTCTAGTTGTTCTGAGTAGTTACCTGAGAGTTGTCTAGTTGTTCTGAGTAGTTACCTGAGAGTTGTCTAGTTGTTCTGAGTAGTTACCTGAGAGTTGTCTAGTTGTTCTGAGTAGTTACCTGAGAGTTGTCTAGTTGTTCTGAGTAGTTACCTGAGAGTTGTCTAGTTGTTCTGAGTAGTTACCTGAGAGTTGTCTAGTTGTTCTGAGTAGTTACCTGAGAGTTGTCTAGTTGTTCTGAGTAGTTACCTGAGAGTTGTCTAGTTGTTCTGAGTAGTTACCTGAGAGTTGTCTAGTTGTTCTGAGTAGTTACCTGAGAGTTGTCTAGTTGTTCTGAGTAGTTACCTGAGAGTTGTCTAGTTGTTCTGAGTAGTTACCTGAGAGTTGTCTAGTTGTTCTGAGTAGTTACCTGAGAGTTGTCTAGTTGTTCTGAGTAGTTACCTGAGAGTTGTCTAGTTGTTCTGAGTAGTTACCTGAGAGTTGTCTAGTTGTTCTGAGTAGTTACCTGAGAGTTGTCTAGTTGTTCTGAGGACCTCTGGCTGCGTGTGTGATCCAGACTGTAGTATCTGTTGTGTTTCCACTGTGGAGGGGAGTGTGCTCTGGGCTGATGGTTAGGGGGCAGGGTCAGCTGCATCATCACCATACCGCCACTGTGAGGACCGGGATGCACACCTACAGACAAACAGCCACACCGTTACAACAACAACGTGAAAATCTGACATCTTCGTTTTTGGTCAAAGGAATGTTTCCATCCTCAGATGGACATACAAGCAACACACCATTTTATTGGTATCAAATTTTATACACAAGGTAGGAAAAGCATTTTATTGGTATCAAATCTTATACACAAGGTAGGAAAAGCATTTAAAAATGGTATCAAATCTTATACACAAGGTAGGAAAAGCATTTAAAAATGGTATCAAATCTTATACACAAGAGTCTTTCAAAACCGAAGGGTATCTATTTTAGTATGTGTGTGATCCCGGTGGGAATTGAACCCACGACCTTGGTGTTGCTGAGAGGAGAAGTAATGTTACCTGTGCACTGCTGTCCTGGTAGCTGCTGGGTTCCACACGGAGACGCGGCCCGGGGAAACTGCATCTGCTCTGACCCCGGAGGAGGTAAGAAACCCACCGACGAACTGTGGAGACAGACACACTTGCTTAGTCAATATATTTATGGAGCTCTGGGGCATTCATTAAAGACATTGATAGCACCAGCAGGCAGACACTTTACATTTGCTCTCAAAGTCTGCCTTGAAGAGACTTAACAAAAACATTTCTGAAATAGTCTTGTGTGTTAAAGGTCTGTTAATGATCTCTGATTAATGGTGGTAGTCCGAAAGAAAACAAACATGTCATTCATTTCCTCTTTATGGCTTGAATCACTCTAATCAGACTGAATAATTACATTACAGCTGCTTGGTGTTGTACCCATAGGGCTCTGGTCAAAGGTAGTGCACTATATAGGGCCACTTTATATTAACACTGACAGTCCTGATGCTGTGGGGCGGTATAGAGGAACCAGTACAACAGGGAGGGGGGACACTTTCAGCTCAGTGGAATCTCTGTTAGTAAGGCAGTCTGGAGGACACTTTCAGCTCAGTAAAGTTTCTGTTAGTAGGGCAGTCTGGAGGTCACTTTCAGCTCAGTAAAGTTTCTGTTAGTAGGGCAGTCTGGAGGTCACTTTCAGCTCAGTAAAGTTTCTGTTAGTAGGGCAGTCTGGAGGTCACTTTCAGCTCAGTAAAGTTTATGTTAGTATGGCAGTCTGGAGGTCACTTTCAGCTCAGTAAAGTTTATGTTAGTAGAGCAGTCTGGAGGTCACTTTCAGCTCAGTAAAGTTTCTGTTAGTAGGGCAGTCTGGAGGTCACTTTCAGCTCAGTAAAGTTTATGTTAGTAGGGCAGTCTGGAGGTCACTTTCAGCTCAGTAAAGTTTCTGTTAGTAGGGCAGTCTGGAGGTCACTTTCAGCTCAGTAAAGTTTCTGTTAGTAGGGCAGTCTGGAGGTCACTTTCAGCTCAGTAAAGTTTCTGTTAGTAGGGCAGTCTGGAGGTCACTTTCAGCTCAGTAAAGTTTATGTTAGTGGGGCAGTCTGGAGGTCACTTTCAGCTCAGTAAAGTTTCTGTTAGTAGGGCAGTCTGGAGGTCACGTTCAGCTCAGTAAAGTTTCTGTTAGTAGGGCAGTCTGGAGGTCACGTTCAGCTCAGTAAAGTTTATGTTAGTAGGGCAGTCTGGAGGTCACTTTCAGCTCAGTAAAGTTTATGTTAGTAGGGCAGTCTGGAGGTCACTTTCAGCTCAGTAAAGTTTCTGTTAGTAGGGCAGTCTGGAGGTCACGTTCAGCTCAGTAAAGTTTGTTAGTAGGGCAGTCTGGAGGTCACGTTCAGCTCAGTAAAGTTTATGTTAGGAGGGCAGTCTGGAGGTCACTGTCAGCTCAGTAAAGTTTGTTAGTAGGGCAGTCTGGAGGTCACGTTCAGCTCAGTAAAGTTTATGTTAGGAGGGCAGTCTGGAGGTCACTGTCAGCTCAGTAAAGTTTATGTTAGGAGGGCAGTCTGGAAGACACTTTCAGCTCAGTAAAGTTTCTGTTAGTTGGGCAGTCTGGAGGACACTTTCAGCTCAGTAAAGTTTCTGTTAGTAGGGCAGTCTGGAGGACACTTTCAGCTCAGTAAAGTTTCTGTTAGTAGGGCAGTCTGGAGGACACTTTCAGCTCAGTCAAGTTTCTGTTAGTAGGGCAGTCTGGAGGTCACTTTCAGCTCAGTAAAGTTTCTGTTAGTAGGGCAGTCTGGAGGACACTTTCAGCTCAGTAAAGTTTCTGTTAGTAGGGCAGTCTGGAGGACACTTTCAGCTCAGTAAAGTTTCTGTTAGTAGGGCAGTCTGGAGGACACTTTCAGCTCAGTCAAGTTTCTGTTAGTTGGGCAGTCTGGAGGACACTTTCAGCTCAGTCAAGTTTCTGTTAGTAGGGCAGTCTGGAGGTCACTTTCAGCTCAGTAAAGTTTCTGTTAGTAGGGCAGTCTGGAGGACACTTTCAGCTCAGTAAAGTTTATGTTAGTAGGGCAGTCTGGAGGATGATTTATAAGGCCGATGATACAGGTACAGTGCATCCCAGTCTTAATAGAACACCTCAGCTCCCATGAGGACTGGTTTCTACAGCGTCAATAACTCCCTTTATGGATGGTTTCTACAGCGTCAATAACTCCCTTTATGGATGGTTTCTACAGCGTCAATAACTCCCTTTATGGATGGTTTCTGGCAGGTTGGTTGGTACACCGATATCTGCGCCGCTTTCATCAATGTTGAACTACTTTGAAATATGAAACAGTATCAGATTACAGACCTAACACTTAAGACTATTTAATACACAGTCCATCTTGGTGGCGCTAAGAACAGAACACCTCAGTGCCTACCTCATACTGCTGTGTTGATTTGGTGGCGTGGAACTGTAGTAGACCTGCATGCCTGACATGGCCATGGGACCTGGGCTTGGATGACTCTGGATCAGCATTGGCTGTTGACATGTCTGCTGATGTGGAGGCATGTTCTGAGAGACCTGGGGCATGGATACCTGAATAACACACACAGATCATATGGAAAAACAGGATTAAGCACAAGTATTTTAATGTCTTTTTTTTACATTTACAATTGATAGACATCTAATGTCGGGGCCCTTTACATTTTAGTCATTTAGCAGACGCTCTTATCCAGAGCGACTTACAGTTAGTGAGTGCATACATTTTCATACTGGCCCACCGTGGGAAACAAACCCACAACCCTGGCGTTGCAAGCGCCATGCTCTACCAACTGAGCTACAGGGGACTTTAGCCTTTCAAATCCCTTTTCAATTCAACCTTCAAACTATTTTAATTTCAGGGTTCGATTTATATAATTATTAGATTTTCAGCCAGGCAAAGATGTTTACAAGAGCAAGATGTTGACAATTGAGGATAAAACCATGTAAATGTAAAGGACGGGACAAAATCAGTTAGATTCTTTAATTGAAAGAAAAACACAGTTTAATAATCATAAGCCAAAAAGAACGTACCTGATAAGATGGCATAGAAGGGTATTGGACCATGAAGCCCGTCATGTGATTTCCCATATTGCTGTGCTGCTGGTTGCTCACTAGGTTCTGATGTGTCACCACACTCTGATGGTGAGGGCTCTGGGGCTGATTTGGCATCCCAGCCTGGTAACCTACAGTAACATTAGGACATTACAATTCACTTCTATTCAAATATCTAGTGCGATGTCAAACATTTGAATTAATTGTTTTAAACAAAATGGTGACATTCATTCTATTCACAACGGATATTCATGAATGAGCCAAAGTGAAATGAAAAACATACAGTGGGGAGAACAAGTATTTGATACACTGCCGATTTTGCAGGTTTTCCTACTTACAAAGCATGTAGAGGTCTGTAATTTTTATCATAGGTACACTTCAACTGTGAGAGACGGAATTTAAAACAAAAATCCAGAAAATCACATTGTATAATTTTTAAGTAAATAATTTGCATTTTATTGCATGACATAAGTATTTGATACATCAGAAAAGCAGAACTTAATATTTGGTACAGAAACCTTTGTTTGCAATTACAGAGATCATACGTTTCCTGTAGGTCTTGACCAGGTTTGCACACACTGCAGCAGGGATTTTGGCCCACTCCTCCATACAGACCTTCACCAGATCCTTCAGGTTTCGGGGCTGTCGCTGGGCAATACAGACTTTCAGCTCCCTCCAAAGATTTTCTATTGGGTTCAGGTCTGGAGACTGGCTAGGCCACTCCAGGACCTTGAGATGCTTCTTACGGAGCCACTCCTTAGTTGCCCTGGCTGTGTGTTTCGGGTCGTTGTCATGCTGGAAGACCAAGCCACGACCCATCTTCAATGCTCTTACTGAGGGAAGGAGGTTGTTGGCCAAGATCTCGCGATACATGGCCCCATCCATCCTCCCCTCAATACGGTGCAGTCGTCCTGTCCCCTTTACAGAAAAGCATCCCCAAAGAATGATGTTTCCACCTCCATGCTTCACGGTTGGGATGGTGTTCTTGGGGTTGTACTCATCCTTCTTCTTCCTCCAAACACGGCGAGTGGAGTTTAGACCAAAAAGCTCTATTTTTGTCTCATCAGACCACATGACCTTCTCCCATTCCTCCTCTGGATTATCCAGATGGTCATTGGCAAACTTCAGACGGGCCTGGACATGCCCTGGCTTGAGCAGGGGGACCTTGCGTGCGCTGCAGGATTTTAATCCATGACGGCGTAGTGTGTTACTAATGGTTTTCTTTGAGACTGTGGTCCCAGCTCTCTTCGGGTCATTGACCAGGTCCTATTGTGTAGTTCTGGGCTGATCCCTCACCTTCCTCATGATCATTGATGCCCCACGAGGTGAGATCTTGCATGGAGCCCCAGACCGAGGGTGATTGACCGTCATCTTGAACTTCTTCCATTTTCTAATAATTGCGCCAACAGTTGTTGCCTTCTCACCAAACTGCTTGCCTATTGTCCTGTAGCCCATCCCAGCCTTGTGCAGGTCTACAATTTTATCCCTGATGTCCTTACACAGCTCTCTGGTCTTGGCCATTGTGGAGAGGTTGGAGTCTGTTTGATTGAGTGTGTGGACAGGTGTATTTTATACAGGTAACGAGTTCAAACAGGTGCAGTTAATACAGGTAATGAGTGGAGAACAGGAGGGCTTCTTAAAGAAAAACTAACAGGTCTGTGAGAGCCGGAATTCTTACTGGTTGGTAGGTGATCAAATACTTATGTCATGCAATAAAATGCAAATTAATTACTTAAAAATCATACAATGTGATTTTCTGGATTTTTGTTTAAGATTCCGTCTCTCACAGTTGAAGTGTACCTATGATAAACATTACAGACCTCTACATGCTTTGTAAGTAGGAAAACCTGCAAAATCAGCAGTGTATCAAATACTTGTTCTCCCCACTGTATTTAAATAGCCTCTGTTGTCTTGGAAGATGATCTTCTCTTTACTTGTATTATAATACCCATTACAATGTAGAGAAGAAATCTAAAACATGGAGAAAAATCATACAATATTGAATCCCTGGAAGCAAGCGTGTAGTGTGAAAAAACCCATTGTGAAAACAAAGTCTTTAACACATGAGCAAATTACAGAAATAGACGACGCACAATGTGCAATAGGGGAAAACTGTAGGCTCGCTAGCAAAGTCAAAAAGGGTGCTAGAAACAGTAGTGCCTCTTCCATACTGGACACTGAATGTCAAGGTTACAGGCAGCAGCGTTGGACAGACTCGTCCCCTCAGAGACAAATCCAGGGACCGCATTAGTCGTCGTCGTCCTTTTGTAAAAGGTGGCTGGAACATTCTATAGCCCCAATGAGAAAAGCGGAACAAGACGAGACCAATAGAGGATGAATGGTTTCATATGAGAAAGAGCAGGACACTAGATTTTACCGTCCTCCTCACAAACCAAGCATGAAATGTCTCTCCCATTTTATCAAAACACACACCATTCCACCTGAGCTCACAGGGAATGGGATTAGATTGCCTTGGTACAGCATGTGGAATAGGGAGTTGCTAACAGGTGCTTTATGCCTATTGTCAGTGTGCCTTCACGTTGTAATCTGCAGGACTGAACGCTTCCAAAAGGCACATTGTAATAATACAGGAGAAGAAGAGTTGAGAAGCTGAAACTAGAGACCGCTGGAGAAGAGAGGAGAAGAGTTGAGAAGCTGAAACTAGAGACTGCTGGAGAAGAGAGGAGAAGAGTTGAGAAGCTGAAACTAGAGACCGCTGGAGAAGATGAGGAGTAGAGTTGAGGGGCTGAAACTAGAGACCGCTGGAGAAGATGAGAAAAAAAAGAGACTGAAGAGAAGTGAGGGGCTGAAAAAGAGACCGGTTCACTGTGAGAATCATAGAACTCTCAGACAGCGTCCCGGCCCCGCATTCTGCCACTCTGCTTTCCAGGTTTTCCCCATCACAAACACCTCTGTGGTCCGGTCCAGACTCCGGGTCTTCCCACCAACACCTGTGGTCCAGTATGGCTCAGTCATTAAGAGTGTGGCAAGGTTGTAGGTTCAATTCCCGCAAGGATAATTTATACTGAAGGCTTCAGCAAAAATGTCTAATTGCAGAAGCAACTTCTTTATGCAAGTGGTTTGGAAACAGTCATTATTTTCACTGTGGCTGGATAGTCCACTGTCTATGCACTGGCCTGAGTAGACTAACAGCATATAGACTAACTTGTTCCTCTGCTCAGTCCCAAGAGATGCCTCCTAATTCCCCCCAACAGACGATGGACTAGCGTTCCTCCACATGAAAGCCAGTAAACGGCCACAGTGCTGCCTTCAGCAGAAGACAACCAGTAAAAAGGAGCTGTGTTGTGTTGAGGAGGCTGGAGGCTGGAGGCTGTAACTAACAACCAGTAAAAAGGAGCTGTGTTGTGTTGAGGAGGCTGTAACTAACAACCAGTAAAAAGGAGCTGTGTTGTGTTGAGGAGGCTGGAGGCTGTAGATAACAACCAGTAAAAAGGAGCTGTGTTGTGTTGAGGAGGCTGGAGGCTGTAGATAACAACCAGTAAACAGGAGCTGTGTTGTGTTGAGGAGGCTGGAGGCTGTAGATAACAACCATGTCCCCCCAGGGTGCAGAGAAACAGAACACCCACTCAGCAAGCAGACTGCAGCTCACAGGGAGACATCTCAGTTAATCAAGACAAACACAGAGAGATAGCAGTGTGTGTGTATATGACTCTGCGCTCGTGTGTGTGTGTGTGTGTGTGTGTGTGTTTACCTGGCTGCTGGAGTAGAGGCTGGTTCTGGGGGCTGGTGTAGTGCACGGGGCTGATAGGGCGATAGTGCTGGTTGGAGTGGGAGTGGGAGTGGGGGTACTGGGCTGGAGCACAGTAACATGTCTGCATCTACAGGAGAGGAAGGAGAACAAGCAGATTGAAAGGTGACCAGAGGAACTCTCTATCTGAACACTTTCCTCATAGAGGATACGAGGTCAATCTAGATTGTGATCATATCTGGATAATCTGGTGGATAACATCATTGACTATTATGGAAGGAGATTGAGACCATAAACGAGTAGGTAGTTGAAGTAGCCGACGCTATGAGATGGTGGCTGTCGTTGTTGACTGACTATGTGAGGGACTGTACTGTAACCTACCGGTTGTACCTGCTGCTGCATGTAGCCCTGTTGCTGCATGAGCGGCTGGCTCATAGGGTGTGCAGGGCCGGGGGTGGGGTAGGCCTGGGTTTGCCCAACCACAGGTGGCCCTGGAGGGGCCACCATGTAGCCAGTCTGCTGGTGCTGCAGGGGGGCCTGGAGCACCACAGGGCCCGAGGGGTACATGGCAGGGTGGGGGCCACCGTTCGTGCCGTCGCTGGACGCCTGGAGCACCAGATTCATGTGGCTGAACTGAGCAGCCAGGCCATCTTGCTGTGGGGAGAGAACAATTCTGAAAACGTATGTACTGTTTCAAATAAATGTATGTATGTATGTATGTATGTACTGTCTGTATATGTCCTTTAAAATGGTCAAATAAACTTAATCAAAATAAATCAATCAACAGACAGGGCCAGAGGCAATGTGCATCAAGAGCATATTTATTAGGGCACACTGTAGCAAAACATGTTGAAACAGAAAACGAATGTGTCTTACTGGAGACAAGTTCTAGTAGTCTCTCCCTGTTTCAGTCAGTTTTCTACCGTTTAATGCCGAACACCACCCAGGGAACCCAAACTGGACTATTTATATCACCAGAGTAGGCTACCTCAGTCTAGGTCATCTATGACAAGCTGTTCCGTGGCAATAGGTTGAAAGTTTAGCGTATCTACTCATGGATTATTCAACATCTGGTATTTAATTAATTATTCAAAGCCGTTAGTTTAAGTGCTTTAATTAGCCATAGAGGGATAGACTGATGTGTTGGGTGAAACCAGGTCAGGAAAGGAGGACAACAGAATGCAGCCTGATCTAGTCTAACTAACTGGGTACTAGAGCTAACGGGGTCATGTTCTACCTAACTGGGTACTAGGGCTAACGGGGTCATGTTCTACCTAACTGGGTACTAGGGCTAACGGGGTCATGTTCTACCTAACTGGGTACTAGGGCTAACGGGGTCATGTTCTACCTAACTGGGTACTAGGGCTAACGGGGTCATGTTCTACCTAACTGGGTACTAGGGCTAACGGGGTCATGTTCTACCTAACTGGGTACTAGAGCTAACGGGGTCATGTTCTACCTAACTGGGTACTAGGGCTAACGGGGTCATGTTCTACCTAACTGGGTACTAGGGCTAATGGGGTCATGTTCTACCTAACTGGGTACTAGAGCTAACGGGGTCATGTTCTACCTAACTGGGTACTAGGGCTAACGGGGTCATGTTCTACCTAACTGGGTACTAGGGCTAACGGGGTCATGTTCTACCTAACTGGGTACTAGGGCTAACGGGGTCATGTTCTACCTAACTGGGTACTAGAGCTAACGGGGTCATGTTCTACCTAACTGGGTACTAGGGCTAACGGGGTCATGTTCTACCTAACTGGGTACTAGGGCTAACGGGGTCATGTTCTACCTAACTGGGTACTAGAGCTAACGGGGTCATGTTCTACCTAACTGGGTACTAGGGCTAACGGGGTCATGTTCTACCTAACTGGGTACTAGAGCTAACGGGGTCATGTTCTACCTAACTGGGTACTAGAGCTAACGGGGTCATGTTCTACCTAACTGGGTACTAGGGCTAACGGGGTCATGTTCTACCTAACTGGGTACTAGGGCTAACGGGGTCATGTTCTACCTAACTGGGTACTAGGGCTAACGGGGTCATGTTCTACCTAACTGGGTACTAGGGTCCTCTGTAGCTCAACTGGTAGAGCACGGCGCTTGTAACGCCAAGGTAGTGGGTTCGATCCCCGGGACCACCCATACACAAAAATGTATGCACGCATGACTGTAAGTCGCTTTGGATAAAAGCCTCTGCTAAATGGCATATTATTATATTACTATTATTAATTATTATTATTATTATTATTATTATTATTATTATTATTATTATTATATAGGGCTAACAGGGTCATGTTCTACCTAACTGGGTACTAGGGCTAACAGGGTCATGTTCTACCTAACTGGGTACTAGGGCTAACGGGGTCATGTTCTACCTAACTGGGTACTAGGGCTAACGGGGTCATGTTCTACCTAACTGGGTACTAGGGCTAACTGGGTACTAGGGCTAACGGAGTCATGTTCTACCTAACTGGGTACTAGGGCTAACGGGGTCATGTTCTACCTAACTGGGTACTAGGGCTAACAGGGTCATGTTCTACCTAACTGGGTACTAGGGCTAACAGGGTAATGTTCTACCTAACTGGGTACTAGGGCTAACGGGGTCATGTTCTACCTAACTGGGTACTAGGGCTAACGGGGTCATGTTCTACCTAACTGGGTACTAGGGCTAACGGGGTCATGTTCTACCTAACTGGGTACTAGGGCTAACGGGGTCATGTTCTACCTAACTGGGTACTAGGGCTAACGGGGTCATGTTCTACCTAACTGGGTACTAGGGCTAACAGGGTCATGTTCTACCTAACAGGGTCATGTTCAAGAAGCACTAAGTTGCAAGACATTTTGCAACAGAAAACAACATTCTGGGTTTCCATTTGGCAAACTGCCGGTAAAAAAAATTACAAATTGTTTTGTGCCTAATGAACATGAGCCAGGCTCCTGCTGAACACTTCTTCAATCACAAAGTCTGCCCAGATAAATATGACATTACATCAAAGATTCTGTATAAAAATATAAACTTCGGGAATTGACACACGTGATGTAATGTAATGACCATGTCTTATAAAAAGACCACCTAATTAAGTGACAAGGCACTCAAGAGGCAACTGGACAGAAACAGACAGGTAGGGAGATAGAGGAGACAGACGATTGATAATACCAAAGTGTATTGTTGGTGTTGGTTAGAGGAGAGAGACGATTGATAATACCAAAGTGTATTGTTGGTGTTGGTTAGAGGAGACAGAGGATTGATAATACCAAAGTGTATTGTTGGTGTTGGTTAGAGGAGACAGACGATTGATAATACCAAAGTGTATTGTTGGTGTTGGTTAGAGGAGAGAGACGATTGATAATACCAAAGTGTATTGTTGGTGTTGGTTAGAGGAGAGAGACGATTGATAATACCAAAGTGTATTGTTGGTGTTGGTTAGAGGAGACAGACGATTGATAATACCAAAGTGTATTGTTGGTTAGAGGAGAGAGACGATTGATAATACCTAAGTGTATTGTTGGTGTTGGTTAGAGGAGACAGACGATTGATAATACCAAAGTGTATTGTTGGTGTTGGTTAGAGGAGACAGACGATTGATAATACCAAAGTGTATTGTTGGTTAGAGGAGAGAGACGATTGATAATACCAAAGTGTATTGTTGGTGTTGGTTAGAGGAGACAGACGATTGATAATACCAAAGTGTATTGTTGGTGTTGGTTAGAGGAGACAGACGATTGATAATACCAAAGTGTATTGTTGGTGTTGGTTAGAGGAGACAGACGATTGATAATACCAAAGTGTATTGTTGGTGTTGGTTAGAGGAGACAGACGATTGATAATACCAAAGTGTATTGTTGGTGTTGGTTAGAGGAGACAGACGATTGATAATACCAAAGTGTATTGTTGGTGTTGGTTAGAGGAGAGTGGCAGGAACTGAGGAGGAGGGTAAGATATCGTTGAGTACTGGATCGGCTGTGGAGCAGAGGGCTGGAAATGCCGAACCGGCTGAAGGAGAAAAGGACAGAACAGAACACAGAGAGAGAGAGACAGAGAGACACAGAGAGACACAGAGAGACACAGAGAGACACAGAGAGAGAGAGCCACCCAGAGAGAGAGAGAGAGAGAGAGAGAGAGCCACCCAGAGAGAGAGAGCCACAGAGAGAGAGAGAGAGAGAGAGAGAGCCACAGAGAGACAGAGAGAGAGCCACAGAGAGACAGTGAGACAGAGAGACAGAGAGACAGAGAGAGAGACAGAGAGAGAGAGAGAGAGAGAGAGAGAGAGACCTCCATGAGTTAAGAAGTCAGAGGTGATTGAATAGGAGGAAGTAGAGCTGGCCGATTTAATATCACAATTAATTTAACCTGATTGATATCTAGATAATTCACCCAGCCCTAGCTCGTAGAAGATGAATGTTCTCTGGGAAATTAGGAGGCATGAATTAAAGAATGATGGATTCTAATCTACTATATTAATTGAGAAAGGGTAGATTAGAGAAGTGACTGCATGCAGGGAGTGAATGGGCTTTCTGGAGAAAGAAGGGGCTGTCCACTCATTGACTGACCTGGGAGAGGACTTGATTGGCTGGCTGGTGCGGGGCTGGGGGCGGTAGGGGAGGGGCCAAGGGCTGCTGGCTCCTCCCACCTTGCTGTGAGGTCATAGAGGGGTTGTAGACCACAGCACTGCCATCAGGGTTCACAAAGGGTTGGCCTGCATGTGGAGAACAAACTTAGATACACTGTAGAGCCTATAGGACATTTGAGTATAATTTAGGCAATAGGAGTTATGCTATAGTAACATTTATCCTGAATAATGACTAAACCATGAATAGACTTATCAAATATATGCACAGTCTACCAACTCTCTTAGTCCATTCATTCAATCTGACAAAGCTTTGATATATATTTCACCCAAAACAAAATATGTAGTGTGTGGAAATTTAAGCAAAAGTTCAAGAGAAGAGAGCAGACAGAATAATAGACTGAATAAGAAGTTTGTTTTACAAGAACTCTGATCAAAACCAACCAAGACCAAACATCACATCAAACCAAACCCAACATAAAGACAGGCCAATCCAGCCTATATAAACTCAGTATGAGGGACCAACCCTGGTCAGAGGATACCAACCTGTGTGTGGGTTGACCAGTATACTGCCAGGAGGTATCCCTGTGGCTTCCGGGGAAAGGAAATAGTAGCTAGTAGCATTAGCAGTGGTCTGGGTTGGCGCTGGGCCGGATGCAGGCACCGGGCCATTCCTGCTGCCCTGCTCACAGTGCACAGAACTTCTACTACTGCTGGGAGCCGTGGCAGCGGAGGAGGGTGTAGGTTGCACCGTGCTGGGGCCGCCGACGGGGCCGGCTGCCTGGGTTAGAGGTTGCACCGTGCTGGGGCCGCCGACGGGGCCGGCTGCCTGGGTTAGAGGTTGCACCGTGCTGGGGCCGCCGACGGGGCCGGCTGCCTGGGTTAGAGCAGCAGGGACGGGGAGCGGGAGAGGCAGGTGGAGTACTTGGGGGCGAGAGATGGAACTCGTAGAAGACCCTACACTATTAGAAGACTCAGAACCTAGAGGAGGGAGGGATGAAAATATATTTTACCTATAGAGAACAGAGAAGATCACTAAAGACGTCCTATAGAGAACAGAGAAGATCACTAAAGACGTCCTATAGAGAACAGAGAAGATCACTAAAGACGTCCTATAGAGAACAGAGAAGATCACTAAAGACGTCCTAAAGAGAACAGAGAAGATCACTAAAGACGTCCTACAGAGGCAGCGACTTGTAACGCCTGCATAGCCAGCCTCTGGGCAGGGGTACAAGAAGGACAGCTATTGGTCACTTCTGAGGTTACAGGGGTAGAAGGAGGATAGCCATTGGTCCATTCAAAAGTGGGACACATAGTGAGTGAATTCATTGGCTATAGGTGATATTTGTCCCTCTGTGGACATCTTGTATGAGCCCATATCAACTGTAATTTCAGTGGTCTACATCTTAAAAAGAGTATAACCACAAACATGTTATTCGTTTGTCAGTAATGCAGCAATATACATGTTGACACATTTTCCTGATTTAGAAAGTCAAAGTTGGTCCTGTTTTTCCTCTTACGGCACGTACCCAAACCTCAGATATTTGATGTCAAAAGCAACGCTATCAGGAGCTTTGAAATCTGGACAGACAAAACAGGAAAACTAGGCTCAAGTTTAATCTCTCTTGATGTACAGTATTACTGGAGAGGTTAAAAAGACATCTCTCCATCTTGACAACAGTAAAAGACAATGAATTCAGAGTTGTGATAGCCATCATTATTCATGTTTTCGACACAAACTAAACAACCAGCACTTAAAGAAATTGGGGATACTATAACAAAATGAGAAAAAATGCTAAAACCAAAAATGCTAAATGATGCCAAAGAACCAATGGATGACATGCATTGCATGCAGAAGACTATGAAGAGATGAGCCATATGACAGAGCTAACAGGGACACAAAATGGCCTCCCAGTAGCAGCAGAGCAGATCTTGTGCTGCACAAAGTGAGCCCCATCGTCGTAAACTACTTAAAAGAAAGAACATGTCTGGCTGGAGAAGTCAGTGCCCTGTGAAAATGGAATCACATGAAACCAAAACAGAAAAGCCTCTAGAACAGAGACAGCAGAAGAAGAAACGGAACGAAAAGACAAGGGACGGAGGAGGAACCAAAACAGGATAAACAAAGAAAACTGGGTCTCCATTCCCCCAGTATGCCTGTATTAAACAGGAATGGTGCACAGACACACAGTGAAGGACCAATTCCAACTCATGTCAGTCAGAAACTTGTGTATCACATTGTCTAGGGGTGACTGACCACACTTGGGGTAAGAATCTGTTACCAGCAAGTAGTCATGGACACAGAACACATTTTTCTTTATTACACAGAGATTTCAGAGGAGAAGTTCAGCTTCTACGTCAGTAACATCACAATGTGTTGGTAAGAGGTGATTCAGCTTCTACCTCAGTAACATCACAATGAGTTGGTAAGAGGTGATTCAGCTTCTACCTCAGTAGCATCACAATGAGTTGGTAAGAGGTGATTCAGCTTCTACCTCAGTAACATCACAATGAGTTGGTAAGAGGTGATTCAGCTTCTACCTCAGTAACATCACAATGAGTTGGTAAGAGGTGATTCAGCTTCTACCTCAGTAACATCACAATGTGTTGGTAAGAGGTGATTCAGCTTCTACCTCAGTAACATCACAATGTGTTGGTAAGAGGTGATTCAGCTTCTACCTCAGTAACATCACAATGTGTTGGTAAGAGGTGATTCAGCTTCTACCTCAGTAGCATCCCAATATGTTAGTAAGAGGTGAAGTATTAGGGTTCATTCTGTTATTAAAACAGGTGCTTCACTGTGCTGTGGAAAAAAGCAGACTTAACACGACACATCGCGTGTGCATTTGACCCCGTTACTTGCCTGTTTTGGAGAGACGTCCGGTGCTCTTGCTGCTGGCTGAGCTGTCTCCTCTGATGAGGACAGAGATGCTGCTGAAGCTGCTGGCCTTGGTCATGGTCGGCCTCAGGTTACGGTTGGAGCTGTCTGAATCAGTGCTGCTCCACGGCCGGGCATCAGAGTTCTTGGGGTCATTCTCAGAGCTGCTCTGTCTACTGCTGGCTGATCGCCCATCCCCTAGTCTGAGGAAACAAGGGAGAGTTTAGATGGATGTGTGTGTGTGTGAGTGAGTGAGAGATCTGTGACAGAAAGGAAGTACCTGAAGAGTTGCCGTCTCTGTTGTGTGCTGATACAAGCCTCTTCATCAGGGGTCCTGCATGGGGAGGTGCAACATTATGAAAGGGTATCAAATCCATGTTGTACCAACCAGTCAAATGTCCATGTTGCACCAACCAGTCAAACGTCCATGTTGTACCAACCAGTCAAATGTCCATGTTGTACCAACCAGTCAAATGTCCATGTTGCACCAACCAGTCAAACGTCCATGTTGCACCAACCAGTCAAACGTCCATGTTGCACCAACCAGTCAAATGTTCATGTTGCACCAACCAGTCAAATGTTCATGTTGCACCAACCAGTCAAACGTCCATGTTGCACCAACCAGTCAAACGTCCATGTTGCACCAACCAGTCTAACGTCCATGTTGTACCAACCAGTCAAACGTCCATGTTGTACCAACCAGTCAAACGTCCATGTTGTACCAACCAGTCAAACGTCCATGTTGTACCATCCAGTCACACGTCCATGTTGTACCAACCAGTCAAACGTCCATGTTGTACCAACCAGTCAAACGTCCATGTTGTACCAACCAGTCATACGTCCATGTTGTACCAACCAGTCAAACGTCCATGTTGTACCAACCAGTCAAAGCGTCCATGTTGTACCAACCAGTCAAACGTCCATGTTGTACCAACCAGTCAAACGTCCATGTTGTACCAACCAGTCAAACGTCCATGTTGTACCAACCAGTCATACATCCATGTAGTACCAACCAGTCAAACGTCCATGTTGTACCAACCAGTCAAACGTCCATGTTGTACCAACCAGTCAAACGTCCATGTTGTACCAACCAGTCAAACGTCCATGTTGTACCAACCAGTCAAACGTCCATGTTGTACCAACCAGTCAAACGTCCATGTTGTACCAACCAGTCAAACGTCCATGTTGTACCAACCAGTCAAACGTCCATGTTGTACCAACCAGTCAAATGTCCATGTTGTACCAGTCAAATTAGACTCATATGTGAATGATATTTACCTTCCATCTAGATGGAAATGATCTCCCTGTGGAAAAAAATACATATATTTTAATGTCTTACTTACATGTCATTTGCAGTCCATAAAGCAGATCCATATTTTACTTCATAAACACAAATGCATCATGAATCTAAATTGATTAGATATATTACAATATAATTTCCCCCCCAAAATCTCACATCTGGTGCAAATATCCTGTCCCTGGCTCTCTGATAGTCCTCCTCTCTCTCCTCGATAGATTTGCTTCTCCTGTCGTCTTTCAGGCGCATTCGTATCTGCAAGCACATGCACAACTTAGCTTAGCTAGCAGCTTCCGCACAGCTTAGCTTAGCTAGCAGCTTCAGCACAGATAGCAGCTTCAGCACAGCTTAGCTAGCAGCTTCAGCACAGCTAGAAGCTTCAGCACAACTTAGCTAGCAGCTGGAACAGCGGCACCAGATCGTCACCCTCTCACAGACATATCACTGAGGATGCATCCCAAACGGCACCCTATTCCCCATATCCTTTCCTTCTGTTGACCAGGGCCCATTGGGCGCTATATAGAGAACAGGGTGCCATTTGGGACACACCCTGACATTTGATTGGAACACAGAAACCACCTACCATGCAGTCTTCCCGGTCGAAGCTGGAGTTGTCTCTTTTGAGAATGTAGCGTTTTTGGAAATCGTCTGTTTTGTCGTCTTTTATGTGTTCTGAGAATTTTTGATCTGGTCTGTGGAAGAGAATTTACATTACTGGAAGTTTCGAGGCGTGAAAAAACATCTACGCCAAATCTACCAACTAATATATACTTTCTACTTTCAAAGTAATTTGATGTATTTGAGCTTCATAGAACCTAATAAAATTTAGCATTGTGCTTCAGTATAAATACTGAAAATAATGTATTATAAAAAATATAAATACATTGACTGGTACCAAATTAAAAACGTACATTCTTGTATTGCTAGTTTTGTTGATGATGACCGACTTCCCGGTGGGGTCAACATTGTGATCCATGCCAAAGTAGGCAGCCACTCTGTGTAGCAGCATTCTATGGTACGACGTCATGGGGGGGAACTTCCTCTTCTGGCTTCTAGGAAAGACAAGAACTGAATGAGCTTTACTGAAAGGCTAAAATAATAATACAATACAACTATAAAATGTAATTACATTCAAATAAAATTGCACTAACTATAAATAAATAAAATACATTAAATCAATCAACAAATGTATTAAATGAAATAACTTACTCATTATTACTGATAAAGTCCAGAATGTCCTGCTCCAACTTCAACAGCATCATTCTGTCTCTGGGGTTGTTCTGTAGAGTGTTGACCAGGAAGTCATGCAGGTCTATTCCAGTAGAGTCTGTGTAGTCCTGGCTGGAATCTAGAAACAAGACGAGGAATCATTCTGGTAATGGTGCTCTGTACACAACACATCTTTGTGGACTATAGGGTGTGTTCGTAAATTCACTCTGGAGTGCCAGAGTGCGCTCAGTGTGCGCTCTGGGCGTTCGTAAATTCAGAGCGTTGTTAGATTGTCCGTTCATAAATTCAGGTTTCGCTCTCTGAGCGTTCAGAGCGCACACTGGACGCTCTGGCCGGAGTAGGGTTGATCCGAGCGTTCTGACCTCACAATGGCAGTCAAGCACCCAAGCTAACTGGCTAAAGTTTGCTAGCTTGCTAGCTACTTCCAAACAAATGAGAACACCTCACTCTGACCATTGTACTCGCCCTAGGTGAGCTGGTTTGGCTGATTTCATGTTGGTGACTGCAACTGTGCTGCTGGCAACAATTTAATAATGTTTTTTTTTTTTTTTTACGTTTACTGACACCGGTCATATTTAATATTACATGTATGCACTCACTAACTGTAAGTCGCTCTGGATAAGAGCGTCTGCTAAATGACTAAAATGGAAATGTAATATTCAACGGGTGTTGCGCGTTCGTAAATTAATAGGTTATTAATCGCTCTGGCACACTCAGACGAGAGTGCTCTGAAATCGGAGTAGTAGATAGCCAGAGTGAATTTACAAATGCACCCATTGTCTCCTAGGATTCTATATTAGATTTCTCAGAGAGCTCCATATGTTCCGGAATCAGTTCATTATTTCACTAGAGTAAAGCTCACATCATGTCTTCAAGGTCTTGTATTGTAACATACAAACACAACCGTGCATGTGTATGTGTGCGTGTGTCTTTGAAGGCAGGGATGGCCATTATATTTTCACTCACTATTTTCCACACAAAGACAACAAATCAACCTCTCCGTCAACTCTTCCACACACACACACACACACACACACACCTCTTGACAGCATTTTCCTGGGCATCTTCTCTGGTTTCTCAACCTTCTCTTTCTCACCCTTGGCAGACAGCTCCTCCTTATCAAAGGACTGGGATATCTGGATGTGAATCTGATCCTGTTCAACAGAAGAGTATCCCCATGATTAAAGCAGTTTCTTAAATGGCACCCTATTCCCTATGGGCACTGATCAAAAGTAGTGCACTACATAGGGAATAGGGTGCCATTTGAGAAGTACACAAACATTTAAATACACCAGACAGAATGAATTAGCATGTCACATTAAGAATTAGCATCTAATTCTCTCCACAATCTCGCACTCGGTTGGAAGTTAATTAAAACATATTTAAGGGGTTTACATGTTTATCTTGTGCAAATAAGTATATGCCGACAGACCTAATTTAAAATGTGTGGTTTATTGTGAGAGCACTGTTTTTATTTCAAATAACAGCTCAGCTAAAAGAAACAGTGCTGCACCGAGCGATAAACCTTCCTCCATACATATGATAATCACCTCGCCAATTAAATCACAAGGATTAACATCGTTTTATTTATTCATTAAGCAGCTGAAAATCATACATCATTTTGAAATAACCAATGATGTGAATACATAAAAAACTAACAGTATATGGGCCTACATACTGAGTTGTGAGTACTGAGAGTCAAAAGATAGAACTGCTTTTTGTTGGGGGAAGAGAATACATTCAATAGAAAGCCTGTCTCATCTTCCACACCTTAACATCCATCATTCCATGTATTGCACCACATGAAAGAGCTCCCTTTGGAAGACTTGTTGCAAGACAAGCATAGAAATAAAATGATTAGAATGGAAAGCCCCTAATAGCACAGCCATTTTGACACTCGGTTGAATTATTATATTTTCTAAGAGTGGCCGGTAGCCTAGTGGTTAAGAGCGTTGGGCCAGTAACCGAAAGGTCGCTGGTTCGAATCCCCGAGCTGACTAGGTGAAAAATCTGATGTGCCCTTGCCCTAATTGTGCCTGTACGTCACTCTGGATAAGAGTCTGCTAAATTACTAAAATATCAAATTGTAACATGTCTAAGGCTTAACGAGCATGGAAATTACTATTAGTTCACAAGAATATAACAACCATTTGACAGTACTCACTTGAATGAAAATCTACATTCTAATCATTCCAGTTCTATGAGTTTCAAGGCCTTCTCAGCCTTGACTTTGGTTTAACCCCGCTACTCTCCTCACCTTAATCTCTCTGCTACGCTTCATTCTCTGCTCTGAAGAAGCTCGGATTCACTATTCAACACTAGTACAAAGGCAGAGAGGAGCTAAAGCTGAACAGTCCACTGAAACTCAGCCAGCGTCCTAAATGGCACCCTATTCCCCATATAGTGCACTACTTTTGACCAAGGCCGATAGGGAATAGGGTGCCATTTGGAACGCAGCCTCAGAATGCTGGCTGCCAAAGGAACGCAAGAAGCTTAAAATTAAATACGACTTCAGGGTAGAGGCAGCTAGGTTAAGAAGTTGTGAGCCAGTGGTTTCTGGAAGGGAGATGTAATGTTTACATCAGTGATATACTCTGCCTCTCAGGGAGGCTTCGCTGTAGAGGTACAGCACAACAGCTTAACAAAAGAAAGAACTAATGTTGCTACAGAAAAGCCTCAAAGAAAGTGAGATGTGAGGAAGGGGGAGTGAGGGGGAGAAGAGAGGGAGAACGTTGAGAGAGAGAGAGAGGGGGGAAGAAGAGTGGGAGGAAGAAAAGAGTGAAAGAGGACTGAATAGAACCCAGAGGAGGAGGGGGTTAAATCTCACTCACGAGTTCAAGGAAGTATATCTTGATTAAATAAGCATTTCCATTTAAACACACTGTCAGGGTTTCCTAGTAAGCCATTTCACAGCAAGGCCAATGAATCTTTACAGAGAAGTAGAATAATAATTCAGAAAGAGAATATTTTATTTTCTCTTCTAGACCAAGGAAACATTTTCACTCAAGGAGAAATAATTGGCATAAAAAATGTCAGCCTTTCCATAGAAAGAGACAAACCTAAATAAAAGAAAAAGATTCCCTATATCACTCCAAACACCATTCACCATGGACATCTTTGTGTCGTGCTGACTGAGACTCAAAGGAATAGGTTGAAGGAAGGGTATCATAGTGACATCCGTTCTATTCAATTATATCAATCCACAGGCCTCCGTGTTCTGACACGCGAAAATAGAATGTTCTCCAAGATGATGGATGTGAGTAACACACACACAACGGTTTGTGGTGGAGCACACCCTGGGGGTTTTGATGAAGTTAGTGTCGACAGGATGAAAGGCAAAGCCCTCTAGCTGCTGGCTGTGTGTGTGTGTGTGTGTGTGTGTGTGTGTGTGTGTGTGTGTGTGTGTGTGTGTGTGTGTGTGTGTGTGTTGAGAAAGCAGAGTGACGTTCGTGAAATGAGCCACAGCTAATGGGGTAGAAGGAGCCGTCTGGGGGTTTACCCAAGGGTGTGTGTGTGTCTCTTTTTGTCTGTGTGTCTCTCTGTGTGTGTGTATGTGTGTGTGTGTGTGTGTGTGTTTGTATCTAAAGGTTTACCTGAGGATCTGGTGTCAGCTGGTGCTCAGTAAGGGGAGGAGAGGATTCTTCACAGACAGCTAGGCTCCGTACTAACTTTAACTTTGCCTTCGACTGGGGGAGAGTACAGTATATTGACAACGGTTAAAAATATGTTCCTTTTGATGACGTGCGTTGATAATTTCACCAAACAAACACGAACCGACCAAGTCTAAATACAAACCAAGACGCAAAAAAGGCCAGCAAGCACCAAGCAACCACGACCGACAGAATATGCTCAGATCTCAAAATGAGTTCGTATCAAATCCAATTCATGCATGTAACTAACGTGATGGTTAGCAGACACTTAAATACATGTAAATAAGTCAGTCTTGAAAGTCTGGAAATCATGCCAGTGAAGATAAAAGGCCAGAAAGTAATATCAGCGCACCACCGGATGTTTTTAAAGGGATGACTTAAATCACGTGTCAAACTCATCCCACGGAGAACCGAGTATCTGCGGGTCCCTTGTACTCGATCGATAAATGAAGGTTACTAATTACCGTATTTTCCGCACTATAAGGCGCACCGGAGTATAAGCCGCAGCAGCTAAATTGAATGATATTGAATGATGTGTACATATATAAGCCGCACTGGACTATAAGCCGCAGGTGTTTTAATGTTTAATTACCATATGTAAGGGTTCGTGCACAGAGGGGATTGTCGGGAAAGAGATGGCTGCTTGAGGAAGCTCCCATTTATTAACATTTCAACAAACAAGTTGCATATTTGCATAACGTATTCAAGTGTTACCATTTAGTGCAATAGTAGCTACATTTTACATTTACATTTACATTTTAGTCATTTAGCAGACGCTCTTATCCAGAGCGACTTACAGGAGCAATTAGGGTTAAGTGCCTTGCTTAAGGGCACAGCGACAGATTTTTCACCTAGTCGGCTCGGGGATTAGAACCAGCGACCTTTCGGTTACTGGCACAACGCTCTTACCCACTAAGCTACCTGCCGCCCCGAACATATACTGTGCTACAGAACATATACTGTGCTGTGTAAACTGTACTGTATCACATAGCGTTTCAGACACACAAACTTTTCAACTTTCAAACTTAAACGGTGCGCTCCCAGCGCACATACCGGCAGTGATCTACAGCAGTGGTTTTCAACCAGTGGTCCTTGAGGGAGTGCTAGGGGTTCCCCAGCAAAATTAGTTAATAGCGTCACAATCATTTAACCACTTAACTTTTTTTTTTTTTTGAAAAACCTTGAAAAAGTGTGCACATCTTTGAATATTTATCTACATTATAGCCTACAGTAGTACCATAACAAAAAACAAAGCTTACAGCGCTTGACGAGGCAATATCAATGGCTAAATTAAATGTGTTTTTTTTAAAGTGCAAAATAAAGTGCCTGTAACACGACAGTAAGCGCGTAAGCCTAAAGTTGCAGCAACACGGCTGCTTAAAATATACGGTAATCAGCCTACCAGAAAAGTCATCAATCCTCGTCTTCATCTTTTAGGCTAAGGTGCAGTACACGGCTGTAACCAGAAAAGTCAAGTCATTAATCCTCATCTCCGTCTTCTTCCTGCGTACTAAAACCACCAAAGTCCTCATCTTCAGTGTCGGAAACAAACAGGCTCAGGGTGGCTTCGTCAGCCACTCTCCTCTCTCCTTCGTTGTCGCTCTCAAAACCAACGAACTCCTCTTCGTCACTGTCGGAATCGAACAGCCTCTGAAGGGCCTCAGCTGTGGCGGCGTCCTCCTCTTCATCACGCAGCAGTCCAGCCTTTCGGAACCCGTTAATGATCGTGGATGTTTTGACAGCCAGATTGACTGCCTTTAACTTAAAAGCTGCATCATATGCATTTCTACGTTTGTTTTCCATAATGAGGGTTTGTGCATGAAAATTTCCTTTGCACAAACTGTCTCGCTCTCGTAATGTCTGTCTGTCTTGCTCTCGTTCTGTCTCTCGTTCTGTCTCTCGTACCACTCTCGGTTCCACTTTTACTTTTGCGCGCTACCTGTCTCACTCTTTTCCGGCCTCCAGCTTTTCCTGCTGGAGCCCGCCGCTTAAAGGTGGAGGGCGCGGACCGGTCATAAAGCCCATAGAGTTAAAGTTGGTGGACTGTAACCTGTAAAATCCATAGATTTAGGAGGTCTTCTAGTGGCTGTTAGCTGTAAAAATCCATAGATTTAGGAGGTCTTCTAGTGGCTGTTAGCTGTAAAAATCCATAGATTTAGGAGGTCTTCTAGTGGCTGTTAGCTGTAAAAATCCATAGATTAGCCGCACCGTTATATAAGCCGCAGGGTTGAAAAATTGGAAAAAAGTCGCGGCTTATAGTCCGAAAATTACGGTAGTAAAGAACTCCCCTCACCTGGTTGTCTAGGGCTTAATTGAAAGGAAAACCAAAAACCCTCAGACACTAGGCCCTCCATAGAATGAGTTTGACCCCCCTCACTTGTTCACTACAGAACAAGAACTAAGTCAACAGCAGGCAAATATATAAGAAGACATATTGGATAAATCAGTCTTCTCAGCAGAACCACTTGAGATGAAATGATAATGTATGTGGTGTCAAGCATCATGCTAGTCCCTGGCTGTACCTTAGAACGCCTCACTGGCTGGCCAGCTGATAGAGTGTGTTGCTGTCCAAAACAGACCACAAAAAGGTGGAGTTTAGCTAACAAAACTACAACGTTAAATAATATTGCGGTCCAGGTCCAGAACAACAGGAAGAAAGGCTGAATACATACATGTGATACATATCGGACGTCAATGTACACCCCTACTGAAGAGCTTGGCCAATCAATATAGGCATGTGACAAAACATCCAATTATACAGGAGGAGCCCTTTATAGGCCGAGATGAATTGTCACCCTAGTGATTCAAACACCTTCCTGTCTGTGAGAAATTAGACCCAGACTTCTGTCTGACTACCATGTACATTTGACTTAATTTTCTCTCAGATCATTTTCACATTTTTCTCTCTCAGACCCATTTTCCTGTCATTTTCCTAGAGCAAAGACCAGTGTTCTGAGGTTGGAGGAGAACAGGAGGCAGTGGGGGGGGGGGGCAGCTCATTGCCTCTGATCTTCACACACCATCGGCGCGTGTTCGTGTGTGTGTTCTGAGTGCGTGCATGCGTGCGTGCACAGGGAGAGGTCCTAGGGAGTCAGAGGCGAAGGCTGTGTCTGATTTAGACAGAACGGCTGGCAGGCCCCATGCTCCTCTCAGTCTGTACACACACAGACACTTCTCTTGCTCCTGTCCTCTATAACCAACCAAAGGACATTTCCTTTCCCCGCTGCGCTGGAGGGTTAGATAACATTAATGAAATAAAGATTGAAACGGACCGTTCCCATTTCCAGGCATGTGTATGACCTGTAGGGACAGTGAGTGGTGTGTGTGTTGGTAGTTGTGACAGCACTGGTAGACCAGCTAATTGAAGAGGACAGTAAGGAAATGAACAATGAGAGAGAAGAAAACGCTGACATCAGCACTACAAGGTACCTGGCCTGAGAGAGAGAACATGGCAGGGGCAGATGGTGGCAAAGTCACAGAGGACACGCACACACCACTCCCTCTCTGCCCATCCGGCACCCATTCAGTCTCTCTCTCTCCTGACACACAGGAAGTTTGTAGATAAGCCAGGATTTGAGATCAAGATTATCTGGATTCTTCAGTCTGGCTGCGTCTCCAGCCACCGTCAAGGTCGGTCAGTTTTACTTGTCCTGCTTCCCATTTATACTCCTGCCTGTCTGCATTACCTCCAACTCTGAGACAATACCCTGTCTGCAGCCTGTCAGCATTACCTCCAACCCTGAGACAATACCCTGTCTGCTGCCTGTCTGCATTACCTCCAACTCTGAGACAATACCCTGTCTGCTGCCTGTCTGCATTACCTCCAACTCTGAGACAATACCCTGTCTGCTGCCTGTCTGCATTACCTCCAACCCTGATACAATACCCTGTCTGCTGCCTGTCAGCATTACCTCCAACCCTGATACAATACCCTGTCTGCTGCCTGTCAGCATTACCTCCAACCCTGAGACAATACCCTCTCTGCTGCCTGTCAGCATTACCTCCAACCCTGAGACAATACCCTGTCTGCAGCCTGTCAGCATTGCCTCCAACCCTGAGACAATACCCTGTCTGCTGCCTGTCAGCATTACCTCCAACCCTGAGACAATACCCTGTCTGCTGCCTGTCAGCATTACCTCCAACCCTGAGACAATACCCTGTCTGCTGCCTGTCAGCATTACCTCCAACCCTGAGACAATACCCTGTCTGCTGCCTGTCAGCATTACCTCCAACCCTGAGACAATACCCTGTCTGCTGCCTGTCAGCATTACCTCCAACCCTGAGACAATACCCTGTCTGCTGCCTGTCAGCATTACCTCCAACCCTGAGACAATACCCTGTCTGCTGCCTGTCAGCATTACCTCCAACCCTGAGACAATACCCTGTCTGCTGCCTGTCAGCATTACCTCCAACCCTGAGACAATACCCTGTCTGCTGCCTGTCAGCATTACCTCCAATCCTAAAACAAAGGAATGTTTTGCTGCACTGTATCAGCACAGCTTCTTCCACCAATTTCTTCATGATTGTTTTATCTGATACGTTACAGTATTTACATGACTGTAAACAGAGTTCACATTGAGCATGAGCTCAATTCCATTACCATATTTAAATGATATTACCATATTTAAATTATATTACCATATTTCTATTTTTTTACCAGAGTCGTAGTAAAACAAGTTCAAATTGTGGATGTGATATAATGGAAAACTGATCTCATTGGTCCACACTAAAAGGCTCTGTTTGTGTGTTTGTTTACACCAGTGTGTTTACCTGTGAGGTTTCCCTCTTGTTGTCACAGCAGCTTTGGTCTTGGTGACCGGTCACATTGTGTTCCAGCACCAGTCTCCCAGACTGTTTGTGTTGCTCCTTCACACCGTTAAGGCTAATGTCTGCTCCAGGCGTTGTGGTGGAGTCTGCTGCCTCCAGCTCCACTCCAGCCTCACAAACCTTCATGGTCTCAGTGTCAGTCCTACTGATGTCCTTTACAGTAACAGGATCAGACATCCTCATCAGACGCACAGCTTACAGAGAGTCTCTATACAACACTGCTGTTACTGGGGACCTGGGGATGGAGAGAGAGACACAGACAAAGAGAGAGAGACAGACAAAGAGACAGAGACAGAGAGAGAGACAGAGAGAGAGACACAGAGAGGATGGAGAGAGACTGGGATTTTACTAATCAAAATGCAAATCATTTCTCATTAGAGCTACATCAAAAGACATCTTACACCTACAGTCAGAGAATAGAGGAGAGAAAACATGGGCATTGAAATATCATGCATTTACAGAGAATAGAGGTGAGAAAACATGGGCATTGAAATATCATGCTTTTACAGAGAATAGAGGAGGTGAGAAAACATGGGCATTGAAATATCATGCATTTACAGAGAATAGAGGAGGTGAGAAAACATGGGCGCCAAAGGACCAAACCAAAGAGACATATTGTAAACGTCTCTATTAGTTAGAACATCTGAAATCGAATGACTTCTTTAATGGGACTAAGGCAGGGACACTGACGGCGGTGTTTTTTTGTAATAATGTGGCCTAATTATGCAGCAAGTCTCTCTTGCAGCAGCAGTATCATAGAGAAGAGGGGAGGGGAGGGTTAGGGAAGGAGACATCATAGAGAAGAGGGGAGGGTTAGGGAAGGAGACATCATCGAGAAGAGGGGAGGAGAGAGTTAGGGAAGGAGACATCATCGAGAAGAGGGGAGGAGAGAGTTAGGGAAGGAGACATCATAGAGAAGAGGGGAGGAGAGAGTTAGGGAAGGAGACATCATAGAGACGAGGGGAGGGTTAGGGAAGGAGACATCATAGAGAAGAGGGGAGGGGAGGGTTAGGGAAGGAGACATCATAGAGAAGAGGGGAGGGTTAGGGAAGGAGACATCATAGAGAAGATTAGAGGGGAGAGTTAGGGAAGGAGACATCATAGAGAAGATTAGAGGGGAGGGTTAGGGAAGGAGACATCATAGAGAAGAGGGGAGGGTTAGGGAAAGAGACATCATAGAGAAGTGGGGAGGGTTAGGGAAGGAGACATCAGAGAAGATTAGAGGGAAGGAGACATCATAGAGAGGAGAAGAGGTTTAGGGAAGGAGACATCATAGAGAAGTGGGGAGGGTTAGGGAAGGAGACATCAGAGAAGATTAGAGGGAAGGAGACATCATAGAGAGGAGAAGAGGGGAGGGTTAGGGAAGGAGACATCATAGAGAGGAGAAGAGGGGAGGGTTAGGGAAGGAGACATCTGGTTTATGAGAACTGTGATTAATGACTTAATTAGAGGTTGAGAGGCCCCATCTGATTCAGTCCCTGACATATTAACACTGTGGCTCCGTCTCAATTAGTCTTTCCTTGATTCCTTCTCAAACCCGATGGGGGAGAAGGTTCAAGTTTGGAAATGTGTCTTTTCTCAATTCCTCATGTCCGTCCTCCTTGCCTCCTTCTCAAAATGCATTGGAGGAGAAGGTCAGAGGGTAGGGACCAGTGTTTCCTCTGGGAAAATGTGTAGCAGTGGGGGGGGTCCCTCCTATAATTTTTATGTAGAAGGACTGAGGAGTTCAGTTCTGGTGACTTTTTAAAAGGACATTCTACTCCAAAATGAATTAAAATAAGTATGCTGACACCATCTAAAATAGAATTTCCACCTCCAGAAATTAGCCCACCTTCAGAAAATGGTAAAATGATTTATTACAATTATTTTAACATATTGGGCCATGTACAGTGTATAGCCTATTATCATGAATGCTATTAGCAATAAACATTATCACCTTTAGCCCAACTGATGCAGCAAAGTGCAAATAAATAGGCTGAAGCATGGGGTTGCCTATCTGCATTTACCCTATTGGGCTAATCATTAGCCAGATCTCAAATGTCATCTTTTAACTAGTTATTATCATATTGATGAATTTTATGTCACAGAAAAACTTGCATAAACACTGAATATAATGTATGCCTACCTGTTAGGGTAACTCACCACTCTGGGTAAAAAGCCCACTGCCTGTACATCTCACAGAAACCACTTCATGTCACAATTTTCCCCCCCCAACACTTTTCCTGGTTTCCACTAATCTTGCTCAACCAAAAATATGATCTGTCTCATCACAATTTTTTAAGTCATTCCAAAGAAATGATTTTGAGGTAGTGAGGCGTTTTACCCCAAGTCACCCTACAATTGACCGGTGTTACATTTAGCCCCACTCTCCCCTATGCACTTGCTGCTAATTGCAGAGCATTAACGTGCTTAACCATGCTTCTGCTAAAAAACCCGGTTTTAAAATAGAGTTGAGAAATAAAGTAGATATGGAAAACTGGGATTCCCCTCCTTTAACAAAAGCCATTAAAACTGCTGTTTTCGCGATTGCAATAATTGTTGTGCATTGACTGCTTCTCAGAATGCATGTTTCCCTTCCTGTGGCACTTATAACATGAATGCGCCACGAGAGTAATATTTATCTAGCAAATAGAACACAACAAGCCAACTAGGTAAATAGATCAACTATTCTACTATGGGGTTGTTAGATTTTTCTATTAATTACTCGTTTTGTTTGCTGAGGAAAAGTACATGTGGAATGTTGTAGCATCTTCAAAATGCGCTTCAGCAGAAATATTTTTTTCATGTTCCATCTTTTTTTTGTTGCGTGGCGGCAATACTTTTGCCGTGGCGCAGCACCACAGCAAAATGAGTGCAGCGGAAACACTGGGAGGGACCAATTCATTTGGAAGATAGAGGAATCACAGAAAGACACATTGAGAAAGAGCCTGTGAGACAGACAGTGCTATTGGAGGAGAGAGCTTGTGGCTATAGAAAAATAGCACTGACACCCTGGATTCCAGAATGTTCCAACGAGTGGAATGACTCCATGACTCTATTGGCCGCTCTATAGGTCGTTATGAATAAAACGTCACAATACGGTACAGAACGTTCGATTTGGCTGCTGGGGGTAAAGGAGACCACCAGCTCCGCTAAACCATTGACAACTATGTGCCGTTTAAGGGATTATTAAATAAATGTTGTAACTATTTGGTTGAAATATCGTCACCTCTTGAAGAGCATAGTCAGAACTACAAATGTCCCAGTATTCCACATTTAGCTTCATCATCAGAGTTATACAGCAAGTAACTGCATGCTTTTCATGACCAGTAAGTGTATCAATTGATCGTGTAATTTCAGATACGTGAGGGTAGCCTATCCATTTGGCATGTATCTAGCGAGCCAGTGTTTCTTGTAAATAGCACAATGGGAGAAAGCGGGAGCAGGTGAGTCCAGCTGTGTATTGACTTTCAATATAAAACGAGACCCCTGTCAACTGTTTTTCTTTTTTTCTTCAATAGTCATCATGAACACGCAACTATAGTTTTCCTTCACATAAAATACATTAGCGCAACACATTCGGCAGATAATAGTTTCATTGTCATCAGATGACGACAGAAGTGCAACACTATTTGGCTGGCAGCCATACAAGTAAATGAGCTTACAATGAAAAAGGCATTTTTATTTAAAAAAAACTATAAGCAGAAATTACCATAAGAAGCTTTTTAGATCTGCGTTTACAAAACACAGGAAGATATTTCTTATGAGTTTCATATTTTTTTCCTGCGTGAAAAACGAAGAATTCTGCATTAGGGCGACCCCTAAGTTTAACTTGCTCGTTATCTAAGTACGTGGCTGAATTAATAACGTCACGGGGCATCATATTGTGTTAGCTTTCTGCCATGTTTGAGAAGTCAAAACCCTTTGCATGAGTTATCTGTATACAGCTGCCACTGCAGCTTGATTCCCTTGTGTTTTCTCCTCTCTGTTCTGGGCCCATCTGCTCTGCTCCTATCTTCTCCGAGCAGAGCAGGCAGGTCCATTGCTCTTGTGACTCCACACAGACACAGTGTGTAAACAGTACTGTTCTTCCTTCAAACAAGCATTAGTCAAAACTGTGTTCATTTGCACAATGTCTCTCATTCACATGTAAATGTCCAAACTCAACAAAAATGACATTCTGTAGCTCCTACCTAAATATGTATAACTTTATGAGCTGGATTGCCTGCCTTCACAATTCGTTTATTTTAGTTTGCACTCATTAGCATATTTAGCTAGCAGCCTCCATGGAAATTTGCTGTTACTTGTGCTAATTTTGTTATTCTGATAGACGGCCAATATTCTTTTTTTGCGTTTTTGGCGCCCCCTTGTGTACTAAACCGATAATACCGTACATCCCGGTGGGAGAGGAGGACGGTATGAGGATATGAAAATCTGGAAACCGCCCAACCCTACTATATATGGCAAACAAATCAAACAATATTAGGATATAGCCATCTAGTTTATCCCCTGGAAGTTTGCTTGTTAACTAGCCATATTCACGTGATCTGTTGTTAGCTAGCTAGCCATATCGATGTGATCTGTTATTAGCTAGCTAGCTAGCCAATTTGACGTGGTCCATCAATCAATGTAGCCTATCATGTCTGTCAGCCGCAATCGTGATTAAACACTTATTAACAATGTTGAAAAGGGGAAAATGCTAGCCAACTTCGCTAGGTAGGCCTACGTTGGTTAGAGAAAAAAGTAGCCTACATTAGGTCTACCTATCACTATATGTATAGCCAACTGTTTATAACGGTAGCTTGCAAAGTAAACATTATCAGGTAACTTGCAAAGTAAACATGATCAGGTAGCTAGCAAAGTAAATATTATCAGATAACAGTACATCGGCAAATTCGCCCTTCTGCTGCTTGACAGGCAGAGCCCACAAAGGATGGGAAATTAACCTAAAACCACGTATACTTGTCAAGTATATTTCACTTATTTTATATCACTCAAATATCCAATTAATGGTGGCCAATATTGAGAGATATTGTGAGGCTACCCTCACATATCGGAAATTAGATGATCAATTGATGTTTACTGATCATGAAAAGCATGCAGTTACTTGATGTATAACTCTGATAGAGCTAAATGTGGAATAATTGAAAATGTGTAGGTCTGAATATGCTCTTCAAGAGGTGATGATATTACAACTAAATAGTTCAAATATATTTAACAATCCCTTGAAAACAGCACCTTACCTGTCCAAAATTGGATTCAGTAACGTAACTTTTGGATTACACAAACTCCGTAACGTAATCGGATTACTTTCGGATTACTTCCCCTTAATTTGTTTCATTAGTCCATTGTTGATATAGTCCCAAAATGTTTTGCATATAAGCAATACAATTTTCAAGATATAGAACTTCCAAAATACAGAAATATAGCAGGTATGATGCAAAATGTATCATACCGGCTTTTTGGAAAGGATCCATCAAACGCATTCGGTGTGTCATCATAGTGGTCTCTGACTTGTGGTCATCATTCGGTGTGTCATCATAGTGGTCTCTGACTTGTGGTCAGACTCGCTCAGGTGGAACAAATAAAATAACCTACACCTTTTTTCAATGCTGAATTGAATGTCACTGAGAAACCGAAAGGTGTCAAAATGCATTTCTTCGCAAACATCCTTTCCGGAATTTAAACGTAATCCAAGAAGTCATCTAGTTTTTCAAAAGTATCTAATCTGATTACAATATTTTAGCTGGTAACGTTACTGATTAATTCGTTTTTTGTAATTAGATTACATGTCATCCGTTACTCCAACCCTGCTCCTCTCACACCCATCTTCAAACCTTTACATGCTCTCTCCAATAACGAAAGGTATGTTTTTTTTGTTCTGCAGTGTGCAGTGCTATTTTAGTTTTTTTTACTGAATACTGAGTGGAAACTGACTGACAGGCAGATCAAAATGGTCACCTTGAAGAGCAATAACTATAACATTTACATTTGAGTCATTTAGCAGACGCTCTTATCCAGAGCGACTTACAGTTAGTATAACATCAGGCTGATCCCATCTATCAAGTTATTCCGGCACACAAATGTTATATTTTATATTAAAGTGCAGCTCTGCTGACTTGTAATATCTGTCAGTCTATCTTGACTAAAGTGATGGCAATGCTGTTTTTAATTTCCCCCGACCCCAAATGTACTTTGTGGCCAATGGCCTATGCTCCTTACAGGACCCAAGGGCTTAAGTCAAGTGAGTCAAGCTACTTACTGTGTGCTGCTGGTCCTGTGGTGGTGGTGACGTCCTACAGGGGGTGAGAAGGCTCTGGGTGCAGGCCTGCTCCACCACTGGTTTGTCACTGTAACGTCTAGTGCTGCTGAGCCTGTCGCTAACTCTGAGGGAGAGTCCCATGTCCTTAGCACCAGCTCGGAGTCGCTGGTGTCCAGATCTGAACGGCCTCGGTGGCACTGCCCTCCAAGCTGCTCATGGCCATCACAGACCTGTCACATGGAGGGAAGAGCGAGGTCAGAGGTCAGGACCCTTAGAGAACAGGGTTATAGGTTGCTGACAGTGACAGGGCTGACATGGACAGACAGAGTCCGGGGGATATCGAGTGGGAGAGAGAGTAGGAGAGAGAGGGAGAGAGGGAGAGAAAGAGAGAGAGAAAGCGATGCTGTGGCTGTGCATGCCTATGTGTAATACAGGATTCATCCATAAGAGCGATTGAGTGCATGGAGGGCTGTGGTAAACACACCCTGTCCTGCCAATTAGGTAAAACAGAGTAGCATTACATATTCAGGAATAACAGCTGTAATAAAAACAGGAGATTACATTTTTCAAATCAAAACCCTATGATATTTAGAATACCAATTTTGGAGTCGACATATCATTTCCCACATCGAAGCTTCACATGGAAGGTAACAGACGGGGCCTATAACAGATCTGCTTCTCCATCTTCAGTCAGAAGGGATCTACATCTCTAGCCTAATCCTCCTCCTAGTCCCAGAGCCCAGTGATATCTACCGGGCAGAGCGCCCGCCACAGTGAGCCCTAGTCCCAGAGCCCAGTGATATCTACCGGGCAGAGAGCCCGCCACAGTGAGCTCTCTCTGGCACCCAGTAGGTTGTCCTGGCTCGTCCTGTCTGCTGATCCCACACAGTCCTGTCTCCTGATCCCACACAGTCCTGTCTCCTGATCCCACACAGTCCTGTCTCCTGATCCCACACAGTCCTGTCTCCTGATTCCACACAGTCCTGTCGGGCCAGTGGGAAGGAGACCCATGCATGCTGCTAGATAAAAAGGTCAAGCGGTGGATTCCTGCTCACTTGATAATCCTTTTTCACCATACCTCACCGTGCCATGCCTCACCGTGCCATGCCTCACCGTGCCATGCCTCACCGTGCCATGCCTCACCGTGCCATGCCTCACCGTGCCATGCCTCACCGTGCATGCAGATCCCTGGTTTGACAGTAAACTGCAGACACTACTAGACCAAACCGTAGCCTCCAGTCTGGCAGTGAGCAGCAACACAAAGAGAGGTACGGAACTTCAAATGACTACAGTCAGCCCTAATAGCTGGTGATCAAACACCAGTAGAACTCAGCCAACCAACCAGACAGCAAGAGAGATTCTGGCCCCAGACACAAGCTGCATTAGGAGTCAGAGCTGTGCTGCACGGACAGGGAGGAACAGCAGGGCTGAGCTGGCCTCCGAGTTCAGGAGATCACTGTGTCAGTGTCAGTTCTGTGTCAGGGACAGTATGTGTGACACACGGGGGATGGGGTGTCAGGGACAGAGACAGGTGGCCTTATGGGTGCAGATGGAACACAGTGACACACACGCATGAATAAACACTGGCAGGCACAGACAGACCAGAAGTCCACACGTACACGAGAAAACACACACACTACAGCCCAGTAGAATCCTTCTGTCTCCTCCTGTTACTCAGCATCTCATCTGTATTTGACAGCCGAATATGAGGCTCTGAGTTGATCTGAGTGGTTGAACCTTAAAAGAGCCTCTTCACTCTCCCTTTAACTCTATTCCCAACGGTACAAACACACCCAGATCAGTACTGCCAGCAAGTGTGTGTGTGTGTGTGTGTGTCTGTGTGTGTGTGTGTGTGTGTAGAAGTGGTGAATAAGTGGCTGAGCCTTTTTCCACATTAAACTTTTCTGTCCATGGAAATGTATTCTCAAAAACCTACAATGAGGTCAAAAGGGCAGCTACTCTGCCAGCCAGCCAGCCAGGGGAATGGGAGCTAACTAATCATATGCCGGCTGTAAATGGACCACTCGATGACAATTATGTTAGCACAGCGAATAGGAAATTGCTCCTGTGGAATGCACAAGAGGCCATTCTGATTGCACGCACAGACAGGGCGGTCCACACCAGGCTTGGGCGGTACCTCCCCCCTGCCCATTCCCTCCCAAGTGCTGCAGAGAGAGAGACTCGCTCCCCCTCTCTCCCAGACTGTGTGTAGGAGGATGGAACACCACAAGAACAGAGAAAAGCAGCCAGCGCCATCCATCCATCCATCCATCCATCCATCCGTTATATACTCTGTAGGTAATAGACAGACACATCCTTGAGGCTGTCTTATCAAGCTCTACAGTCACACAGAAAACAATAACAGTGGGAAAGCATAGAGAGATCAATGTTTAGAGTCAACCAACCATCAATTCACAGGAATAGTAATACCTCTTACTTTAAGCCTAATAAATGACATTGATTCTCAGTGTGTTGAACTGGGTAAATAAACCCGTCCCCCAGCTCAGAGCGATTTCTGCTAATTGCTAATAAGGAGAGTTATTGACTAGAGAGAGCTGATGATAATGGAGACTAAAGCCCTCTGGGGTCTACAGTGCAGACTAAAGGTATTCATTTCGTCACTCGGACGCAAATTACAGGTATACCAACACATAAAATATCACCACCACCAGAGATGTATACGGGCTCTGAAATCCCTACCAAAACAGCCAACGTTATGTACTGTAAGCATATCTATTGTATGGGGGGGAACTGCGGATCACAGTCGTAGACTAACATAAAATATTACCACCAAAACATATAGCCTTCATGTGCTGTACAGCAACCCTAATGTACCTAAAAACAACGTATTAACCATTCCAGATCGATGACATGACAAGGTATTCCATGTATCACTCACTCAGTTTTAGGTAGACTAAAACATGTGCAGTACAGTAAAAGAATAACTGGTGATGTATTAACATACAGGCTCATCATACATTCATATAAAAAGAAGCAGCATTACACCTGCAGGTGTCATGGAAAGCCTTACCAAAAATTAACAGTCCCAGAAGACATTTAGGGAGAACGCGTACGGAATCACGGAATTCAGACATTAAAACAGAATTCAGCAATATTCAAAAATGTGTTTTACTTAGTAGGAAATCAACTAAATGTATTAAACTTAATAGAACATTTATTTGCCGAAGTTAATCATAAGACAAAGAACAAAATGCGTCAGTGATTCGTATTTACCTACAATGGCACAGGAATGCCCATGTCTGTGTGTGCGTGTATTTCTACACTTTGTAGATATGGAAAGGATTTCCCAAAAACCTTCAATTAAATGTTAACTACAAAGTAGCCTATGCCTACCTGGCAGAACGATATCATGATTATTGCATCAATCCGGTAGCCATTTGTTTTGCAAACTCTGCAATCACATTAGTGCTACAGAAACATCGCTAACCAACATCTTGCTGGTGCGCACTTGCATTAAAGGTTAACTACACAAAAAAATAAATGTATTCTATTTTTCCCAGACCTCAAATTGTCTCCTGATGTGGTTTATGCATTGTTTTGGACTTAGAACATCCAATTTTGTTGTTTTTCCATACAAATAAAAAAAATTATTGAGAGACAAAACCTGAAAACGGGGGAAAAACATGATGCTAAAAAATAAAAATAGATTTTATAGGGCCCTAGACATTTGTCATAGAATGCATGGATATGAATCATTGTAATGAGTTACTACGGCAATAATAATTACAACGGGAACACTAGCCTACTGTGCTCAATGAAAGGGTTATGAAAACACAGTGCCTTCAGAAAGTATTCACACCCCTTTACTTTTTCCACATTACGCGGTGCTACAGCCTAAATTTACAATTGGTTAAATTTAGATTTTTTGGTCACTGGCCTACACACAATACCCCATAATGTCAAAGTGGAAATACGTTTTTGGAAATTTTTACAAATTAATACAAAATTAAAAGCTGAAATATCTTGTGGCGATAAGTATTCAACCCCTTTGTTATGGCAAGCCTAAATAAGTTAATGAGTAAAAATGTGCTTAACAAGTCACATAAGTTGCATGGACTCACTGTGTGCAATAGTGTTTAACATGATTTTTGAATGACTACCTCATCTCTGTACCCCACACATACAGATAATTGTAAGGTCCCTCAGTCGAACAGTGAATTTCAAACACTGATTCAACCACAAAGACCAGGGAGGTTTTCCAATGCCTCGCAAAGCAGGGCAACTATTGGTAAATGGGTAAAAATAAAAATTAAATAAGACATTGAATATCCCTTTGAGCATGGTGAAATTATTACACATTGGAATGTTGTATCAACACACTACAAAGACACAGGCGTCCTTCCTAACTCGCTCAGGGATTTCACCATGAGGCCAATGGTCTTTAAAACAGAGTTGAATGGCTGTGATAGGAGAAAACTGAGGATGGATCAATAACATTGTAGTTTCTCCACAATACTAACCTAATTGACAGAGTGAAAAAAACACCAGTAAAAATACAAAATATTCCAAAACATGCATCCTGTTTGCAACAAGGCACTAAGTAATACTTCAACAAAAAAATGGCAAAGACATTGACTTTTTGTCCTGAATAAAAAAGTGTTATGTTTGGGGCAAATCCAATACAAAACATTACTGATTACCACTCTCCGTATTTTCAAGCATAGTGGTGGCTGCATCATGTTACGGGTATGCTTGTAATCGTTCAGGACTGGGGAGTTTTTCAGGATAAAAACATTAAAACAGAATAGAGCTAAGCACAGGCAAAATCCTAGAGGAAAACCTGGTTCAATCTGCTTTCCACCAGACACTGGGAGATGAATTCACCTTTCAGCAGGATAATAACCTAAAACAAGTTGACTCAAATCTGCTTGAAAATCTATGGCAAGAAGTGAAAATGGTTGTCTAGCAATGATAAACAACCAATTTTACAGAGCTTGAATAATTTTTTAATGAATAAATTGGGCAAATGTTGCACAATCCAGGCGTGGAAAGCTCTTCGAGACTTACCCAGAAAGACTCACAGCTGTCATCGCTGCCAAAGGTGCTTCTATAAAGTATTGACTCAGGGGTGTGAATACATAAGTAAATTAGATATTTCTGTATTTTATTTAAAATAAATTTGCTGACATTCCTAAAAACATGTTTTCACTTTGTCATTATGGGGTATTGCGTGTAATGGGTGAGGAAAAAAAATATTTAATTCATTTTGAATTCAGGCTGTAACAAAATGTGGAATAAGTCAAGGGGTATGAATACTTCCCGAAGGCACTGTACATCACACTAGTGGAGTCACTCAGTCATTAAAAACCCATTTGTAACAACAGAAACACCTGCAGAAACAAATACTGAGGAGCAGAAATGCTAGCTGTGCAGAGACAATTCAATACAAGCCTCTTAATGGCTTATCTATTGTAATTAGTGTACTGGTGAAAGAAAGCCACGCCAAGACACAACGGTAATCAGAACACGGCCCCTGTTCACCAACACATTGCAGTGTTTCCCCTAGGATTCTTTTCAGCAGCGGTGGCAAAGTGTCATGATATTTTGGGAATTGTTGATTCTCCCTGACTGTCTAGTTTTTATTTAGGTGATTGTTAGTTCTCAAAGATAATCTTATTTTAAAATATATTGTTCCATTATCTTTTCTACATACTTTACATCTGCTAAATTAATATTCACCAACACACTGAACACAGTCTACAGATCCCCTGTTCACCAACACACTGAACACAGTCTACAGATCCCCTGTTCACCAACACACTCAACACAGTCTACAGATCCCCTGTTCACCAACACACTGAACACAGCCTACAGATCCCCTGTTCACCAACACACTGAACACAGTCTACAGATCCCCTGTTCACCAACACACTGAACACAGCCTACAGATCCCCTGTTCACCAACACACTGAACACAGTCTACAGATCCCCTGTTCACCAACACACTGAACACAGCCTACAGATCCCCTGTTCACCAACACACTGAACACAGTCTACAGATCCCCTGTTCACCAACACACTGAACACAGTCTACAGATCCCCTGTTCACCAACACACTGAACACAGTCTACAGATCCCCTGTTCACCAACACACTGAACACAGTCTACAGATCCCCTGTTCACCAACACACTGAACACAGTCTACAGATCCCCTGTTCACCAACACACTGAACACAGCCTACAGATCCCCTGTTCACCAACACACTGAACACAGTCTACAGATCCCCTGTTCACCAACACACTGAACACAGCCTACAGATCCCCTGTTCACCAACACACTGAACACAGTCTACAGATCCCCTGTTCACCAACACACTGAACACAGTCTACAGATCCCCTGTTCACCAACACACTGAACACAGTCTACAGATCCCCTGTTCACCAACACACTGAACACAGCCTACAGATCCCCTGTTCACCAACACACTGAACACAGCCTACAGATCCCCTGTTCACCAACACACTGAACACAGTCTACAGATCCCCTGTTCACCAACACACTGAACACAGCCTACAGATCCCCTGTTCACCAACACACTGAACACAGTCTACAGATCCCCTGTTCACCAACACACTGAACACAGTCTACAGATCCCCTGTTCACCAACACACTGAACACAGTCTACAGATCCCCTGTTCACCAACACACTGAACACAGCCCTGCTGCGCATCCTCTTGGAAACCATGTAGCCTAAATGGTAAACGACATTCAGAACTGTATCTTATAACACATTGTAGAAGACTGCTGTGGTTTTATTGTGGTAGTATATAGGCTCAAAGGATAATATTGAAAAGATAACCACGAAAAAAAAAATCTACAATAAATCACTGCTTTCAAAATGAAGCTCAACGTCTAAGACACTAACGGACAGATGATCGAGAACCCGGCACAATGTCTGAATGATTCAAGTCTGAAAAGGCTACTAAAAGCCTTAGTAGGTATCATCTGGCACTTGAACCATTACTCTTGACTTTCCAATGTGCTCCTTCCTTCACCAAATACAAACTCTTTGGTAAGGACAGAACCAGGACCTACCTGCCACATAGTAGCCCTCCTTATGTTCATTGCAAGCTGCTGGAGTTGTCCATAGTACCCAAGGCAGCATTGGTTGAGGAGGACGTAGCTGCTCGGAGCGACTCACTCCCTGCAGTAGCCTCACAGCCTCCTATCGTCGTGGGTTGGTGTGTGTGCGCGCGAGTCCACCTGCCAGAGCCCCTCAGTAGGCGCCCGACAGAGTCACTGACTCGCCCCAGCCTCAGAGATAGCAACAAATCAACAGCTGGTCCCTGTGATGTCAGCTCCAGTGCAGCCACTCACAGCGCACCGCCCCGCTGCACCCAGGCAGAGAGGCAGGCAGGAAGCACATCTCAGAGGAGCGCGCAGCTGAGGAGGCTAAATTGGGCACTTTCTTCATTAGCGATTCTGCTGCCCTGCCATGCGCTTACACCAGAGGAGGGAGGCGAGGGACAGAGAGGCGAGAGAGAGGAGGGGGACAGAGAGGCAAGAGAGAGAGAGGGGAGGGGGACAGAGGCGAGAAAGAGAGAGAGAGGAGGGGGACAGAGGCGAGAAAGAGAGAGAGAGAGGAGGGGGACAGAGAGGCGCGAAAGAGAGAGGGGGGGACAGAGGCGAGAGAGAGAGAGAGGGGGACAGAGAGGCGCGAAAGAGAGAGGGGGGGACAGAGGCGAGAGAGAGAGAGAGGGGGACAGAGAGGCGCAAAAGAGAGAGGGGGGGACAGAGGCGAGAGAGAGAGAGAGGGGGACAGAGAGGCGAGAGAGAGAGGAGGGGGACAGAGAGGCGAGAGAGGAGGGGGACAGAGAGGCGAGAGAGGAGGGGGACAGAGAGGCGAGAGAGAGGAGGGGAACAGAGAAGCGCGAAAGAGAGAGAGGGGGACAGAGAGGCGAGAGAGAGAGAGGGGGACAGAGAGGCGAGAGAGAGGAGGGGAACAGAGAGGCGCGAAAGAGAGAGAGGGGGACAGAGAGGCGAGAGAGAGAGACAGAGAGGCGAGAGAGAGATACAGAGAGGCGAGAGAGAGGGACAGAGAGGCTAGAGGCGAGAAAGAGAGAGAGAGGAGGGGGACAGAGAGGCGCGAAAGAGAGAGAGGGGGACAGAGGCGAGAGAGAGAGAGTAGGGGGACAGAGAGGCGAGAGAGAGAGAGTAGGGGGACAGAGAGGCGAGAGAGAGAGGGGGACAGAGAGGCGAGAGAGAGGGACAGAGGCGAGAGAGAGGGACAGAGAGGCGAGAGAGAGGGACAGAGAGGCGAGAGAGAGGGACAGAGAGGCGAGAGAGAGGGACAGAGAGGCGAGAGAGAGGGACAGAGAGGCGAGAGAGAGGGACAGAGAGAGAGAGGGACAGAGAGAGAGAGGGAGAGAGAGAGGGACAGAGGCGAGAGAGAGGGACAGAGAGGCGAGAGAGAGGGACAGAGGCGAGAGAGAGGGACAGAGGCGAGAGAGAGGGACAGAGGCGAGAGAGAGGGACAGAGGCGAGAGAGAGGGACAGAGGCAAGAGAGAGGGACAGAGTGGCGAGAGAGAGGCAGAGAGAGAGGGACAGAGAGGCGAGAGAGAGAGAGGCAGAGAGAGAGGGACAGAGAGGCGAGAGAGAGAGAGAGAGGCAGAGAGAGAGAGAGAGAGAGAGAGGGACAGAGAGGCGAGAGAGAGGGACAGAGAGGCGAGAGAGAGGGACAGAGAGGCAAGAGAGAGGGACAGAGAGGCGAGAGAGAGAGAGAGGGACAGAGAGGTGAGAGAGAGGGACAGAGAGGAGAGAGAGAGGGACAGAGAGAGGAGAGGGGGACAGAGAGAGGAGAGAGAGCGAGAGGGACAGAGAGGAGAGAGAGGGACAGAGAGGAGAGAGAGAGAGAGAGAGAGAGAGAGAGAGAGAGACAGGAGGGGCGTCTGTCTCTCCATATACAGCAATGAGAGAACAGGACAAACCATGCACCATGGGAGAAGATGGATGGCCAATGAGAGAACAGGACACACCATGGGAGGGGGTAGATGTCCAATGAAAGGACAGGCTGTTCAAAGTGGACCTTGCCCATTACAGTTGGGTATTTTTCAACCAGACGGAGACAAGACACAAGACTGCTCCAACCAACTAGGGCTGAGCAATATGGCCCAAATATCATATTATGGTACTTCAAAAAAAAAAAAAATACAATTTCTAAATTTGCTTTATGAGTAGTGCGTGACCCTAGGGTGGCAACACATACATTCTAAGTGATTTCAATGGGTCTTTCTCCATTCTGATTATTTAACACTGTTCAATTCAACTTCAACTAAAAATAATTCTCAGCATTTTCATACATTTCTGCATTTCCTGTACTCATTTCAGATCATTTCCACACTGCCACCTAGGGCTGCATGATATAGGCTAACAATCTAGGCCTTATTTTTAACCAAATGTTGCAATTGTGATTTGACTCACGATTTAGAGCAAAACACTTGTGACCCGTTGGAATCATGGAAATAGAATGAATATTCTAATTCTATAATTAGAATATAATAGTGGCCACTTTGAATACAGTGTAGTTTGACATGACGACGAATGAAAATGCCAGGGAGGAGTTATTGTGACAGGGTAGGAACCAAAGTGTTGATAAGTGTTTCCTAGGGGACCCTATAATATTTTCCTCTTTGATTTAGAAGATACTGTTGCAAAAACATGCTGATTTAGGTCTAACCCATCACTGGTAGTATCAGGGCTGTATAGCTAATTACATTTGCTCTGACTCAGTACATTTATTAGCTAGCCAGCTAACTAGCGATTAGCGGCAAACAAGATTTAGGCACAACTTGCTAAGACAAACTAGCTGTTTGCAGATGTAACAAACACTAACTAATTGTGTAATTATAGAACAATAGTGGATTTATATTAAGAAGCAAAGTGAAAACAGCATCGTCGTCATCAACATTGTTGCATGTTCTGCATTGACCATGCAGACTGAAGGTAAAGTTAAAAACCCAAACCTCTCCCTGTCCCTTAGCAACAGAAGCTGGTGACAACTGATCTGATCACAAGTTCAACTGTAGTAGCTACGCCACCAACGCGGTCACTGAATCTCATAAACCCAACAGCCTAGCAAACAGCCAGTGGTCTCCTTTTATTAACATCATCGAGAAACAAAGAGAAACAACGACGTCTGTCTCACTATCATGAGGAGAAAGTTGGATAGGAACATAAAGCATTTAGGGTACAATTTTATCATGACCCCCTCCCCCCCACACACAAATGCACACGCACGCTTGCGCACACACACACCTGAGGAATTGACTTAGTTATTACATTTCTTCAGTAGAAGTTACACAGCGTCAGGCTATTCAATATTCTGAATTTACACCCCTAATTTGGACATAAATCAAGAGTTGTGTCACTGCACTCCTAACAGTAGAGCCTCTAGCTCTGAAAGCAGAATCATTGAGCCTTGTCTCAGAATTATTAATGGCAGCACTAGACAACAAGGATAGATAGTTAATAACTCAGGCAGGAGGTAGGAAGTGTGCCTCCTTGACATTATAAATAGATATGAAAATACAATACGGCAGTGAAAGTTATAAAACTGTAGCCTAGAATAAGTCTGGACTCTCAAACCAAGATATAGCCCTAATGTTTACAGAAAGAAATAACTACTCATCAAAAAAAAACAGTGGGGTTCTGCATCTTAGCTATTGGCTAACTGGAGCGTTTCCTCTTTGATTAGTGAACTCCAAAGCCAGACAAAAAAGGGACCACCATTTCTACAAAACTGAGGCGTCTCAGCAACGCTTCATACATTAGCCTATTAGGCGTTCTAATTTGCTGTGAGAAGTGACGGATGTGCTTAGATAGGATATATTTCCCCACCACAGAATGCCCACCAAGTTCTCAATTTATGGCAATAGCATAACACAATCCTAATGAGCCTCCCTTGGGTCGACAGACAGCAGGGGAACTCTCCTGTAGTAGACTAGTAAGCATCGCTGCGTCCTCATTATAGAAGAGGTAGGAAAGATACTGAGCTGACAAGATGACACCTATTGTGGTCCTCTGTAGCTCAATTGGTAGAACATGGCGCTTGTAACACCAGGGTAGTGGGTTCGATCCCCGGGACCACCCATACGTAAAAATGTATGCGCACATGACTGTAAGTCGCTTTGGATAAAAGCGTCTGCTAAATGGCATATTATTATTATTATTTACTCTAGTAGAACAAAACACACTTCATCATGCCAGCCAAGCCAATGGTAGGCACCATAACTACTGTAGGAAGGCCTGCATAGTGAGATACCAGCAAATTGAGCAAATGTAAATCGGCAATCAAATTACACGTTATTGGTGGCCTGATAGTGATTCAAAGTTACTACTTTAGGCTACATTCACCACTTTAGAATGAAAGTCTGAAGACGAGCCCTGTCAATGACCGTTCTTTCAGCACCTCATCCTGTCTGACAAGAGGAATAGCACGCGATATGAGGACTGCTGAACATGATACATGAAGAGAAGGGTCATGCAGAATATGTCAAACACAATTAGCCCAAATAGCTAGTGGGGCTTTAGCGTCATGGTCATGACATGCCTTGAATTAAGATGGTGTCCATGCTCCAAATATGAACTGACAAATTGCACCAGAACTCAAGGACTATGTGAAGGAGTGTTCTGTGTGTGTATTGTGAAAGGGTTAGAGAACTGCGGTGGAAGGACACCTCTTGTGGATGGTCTCAATAGGTACCTCGGTCTGGGGAGCAACGTTGTTCTCTCCACCATCTTAGCATGCTATTTATTCTCGCCTTGATTGATACAGGCTGGTGAACGTGAACAATTGCCAAGTAATACTGGGCTGCCATTAGCGGACAGCTAGCGCGCTAATAAAAAGTTACTCCAAAGGCACAAATTGCAGGATATAACGTTAGTGTTCTTTAGGTCTACTAACTAGAGAGCTAGCTAGAACAGTGTTATACCACCTATTTCAAACATTCATATTTAGTTTGTACAGAGGTATCATTCCTGCATGCCTAAAATGCATACCTAACTAGCTAGTTACCAGTGTTAACTACAGCGAGTTTGCAAAGCATTGATCAGGCAAACGAGGCCTTACTTCGCAGCCCTACCGAGGAAGCTATGTAGCTAATCACGATAAATGATAGCTATTTTAGCTAGCTCGTTAACAATGACTTGTTTGTATTGTTGCCATCCAAACACAACTATCTTATTATAGCTAACTTGGATACATATCTTGCCTGTGTCAAGTTTAACTTTGAATTCCTTTGAGTTTAGCTAGCTAGCCATCAAGCTAACTAGCTAGTCAGCTAACGTAGCCCTTTAGCTCAACAAATGATTCCTTAGCTAGTTAGCTAACTTAGCTAGCTAAATTTGCCCCTAAACTTCTAATTTGATAACGTAACTACACAAATTCACCTTTAATCCCCACCAAGAAAGTGTGCGAAGAAACAAACACATGTTGTCTTACCAGAAACGTTGACAAAACAGAATGATTTATAAAAACAGCTGTAGCTGCGTGTGCCCACGGCAATGATCAATGTGTAGCGGCAACAGACCGAGGCTAGCTGCTAACATTCGGCACAAGACGAAACAGCAAATCCAGGAAAGTGGAGAGTGCAGCAGGAAGCATCCGAACTGACAGTTTGCCCAGCAAATCCGAGTGAGCGTCCAGTGATCGTTCTACTGTAGGGGGCATGTACTGCTAAAAATGAGATGTATTGAGCATGCTTTTGAGTTTGAAAGAAAAGTCGATATGCATTTGAACCTACTTAGAAAAGTATCGTGGGAAAAAACACAGTTTTTTAGTCAAGATTAAGAAAGTTGCAGGCTTCTTGTCTTGAACGCAACTCATATGGAATCCGCTACGGAAACCACGTAGCTACTGTCCAAGTTTCCCGCGAAACTTCTGCACATGCAAGTCTGTATCAAAAGATTTCTGCACTGGTGGTCTGTATCCTTTTAATAATAATGTATTTTCAAACTAACAAGTGCCAAGCCTTAGCATGTATCATCTCTTGTACATTGATTGCATTGGGTTGAGATGTAGCTAGCTAAAAACGTGGAGGAATTTGCTGTGCATAGCTAGCTAGTTAACTACTGTGGAAGTTAATGTAACCATATTTGTCAGAGTACCTTTGTAACCATCCTCTTGTAATGCAATCTGTGGACAGATGCTGCAACTGTATCCCTAATATCCTTCCTAGCATAAATATCACCTTGAAACCTGGCTGAATAGTCTTCTCTTTCTTTGTCTTCTTACCTTACCAGATATCCTCTCACTGGGTAACCCAGCAGTCTCTTAGCACCTTACCAATAAGAGCAGAGGAGCAGTCATCTTGTGCCTCTCCCTCTTCAAGTGGCAGTTCGGCAACCTGTTCCTGACATTGTCGCAGGTAAATAAATGTATTGAGATGACAGCAGAGCTGAGACCTGGTGCATCACCAAGCTGTAAAACACTACTGAAGACATTTTAAATTGAAATTTTTATCCAGAGCAACTTACAGTAGTGAGTGCATACATTTTCATACTTTTCCCCCAATACTGGCCCCCCGTGGGAATCGAACCAACAACCCTCGCGTTGCAAGTGCCATGCTCTACCAACTGAGCCACATGAGGGAAACTTTGAGTAGTTCTGCATTACATCTAAATGCCAAAGCCCTGATGATAAATTGTCAGCAAGGGTTGGTTTTTCTTCTTACTGTTGTGTTTTTTCGCTCTCTCTTTTCATTCTCTGCCAAGGCATGTCAAAGTCAAGACGGGCCATGAGTGAGGACCAGGATATGGATTGTAACCCCCATAACTCTCATGTTGACAGGAGATGGGACAGTCAGTTGTCAGTCCTCCCAGACAAGCTACAACAGAGACTGATGCCATTCCAAAAGGAGGGGGTCAAATTCGCCCTATCAAAGAATGGAAGGTAGGTGGTTGTTAGTGAACTGGTTATCAATCAATCCAATTTATTTATAAAGTCCTTTTTACATCAACAGTGTTGTCACAAAGTACTTTACAGTAACCCGGCCAAGGCCCCAAATAGTAAGCAGAAGCACAGTTTATGTGCTCACTAAGTCATTTTACTTTCAAAGCAACAAAAAATAGTTCCAATTTGTATTAACCCTGTAGCCTGAATCACCTCAGCCTCACAGCAGAACAAAGGGCTGGCCAGAGCCAGACTACTCCCCCGTCAGTCCCAGCCAGTCAGCCAGCCAGTCAGTCAGTCAGTGGATGTAAGAATCCCGGGGGTCAGGCAGTCAGGTCAGAGGAGTCAGCCTGACGATGTAGTGATGAAGCAGTAGATCAATACAGGGACAGTAGAAGTGCTGTACTGTGAGGATGGGTCATCCAGTCAATATGTTGGAGGCATCAATGTGACAGTAAACACTATCAGGGCTGTGATGAGCTCTGTGTACGGTTTCTCCCTGGAGACTAGTGATGCAAGCTGTTAGCAATCAGGAGAGCAGGGCCAGGTACTGTGTTGGAGTTGTTGTAGTGGGACCAGAGGCTGAGGCAGATCAGAGCAACACGCAGGCTGTCAAGTTTGGTTTGTCTTTTAGCACACCGTCAGTGGACAGAGGTGGACATGTTTGTATTGAAGAACTCTAGTAAATAGTTTAGAAATTATACTTCTAATAGAGAATCAGGTTGTTTGATTGCCCATCTCGCATCAATATGTAGCCTGGTTTTGAATTAAGGTGATGCCAATTTATTTGTAATATTAAAAATGCAATTTAGAAAGGCTGGGAGCCTGATACTAATCTGCTTATGATAATGTAGTGTCAGTTACATTGCGATCCACTCGGGCATAATGTCAGTTGGTTTAAAAATTAAATTTGAATGAGGTTGTGCGAAGTACATCACGTGTCATCCATCTAAAGTGTTATTGTAAGTGTCTGCTGGGGCCACTTGTAAGGGTTGCCACGCCGACGCTGGTTTTACAACAGATCAATAGACAGACAGACTGTGTTGTTGCTTCTCCTACCTGGTCTTCAAATTACTGTGAAATTCAATACCACTGCCAATGTTGATGTGCCCATCAAATCCCTGGACACCAACACAGGTCCCCAACACACAACTGGTCCCCGATGATGTTCTCCGTTCAGATGTCATGTGTGATTTGTCTCATCCTTAGCCAATATATTTAAAGATATGACTTTAAATAAGTTTAAACTACCCCTCCTTATTGTATGATATAAACAGTGTTGGCAATGTTGAAACAAAAAGGCAGAAATTACACTTGTTTAATTTGAGATGGTGGTGTATAGTCAGCCAGGCGTTTGCTTTGCTGAGCCAGACTAAGCAGAAACAGCTCTACATCAATTATAAAGGCTGACAAAATGCTAATTCATCATTATGCATTGACGGGGAAAATGCGAGAAGTATGTAAAATAGCTTTATTTGCATGCTGACGTAGGCCTAATTCATTACTTTGCTTAATGATCCTAGAACTTTAAGATCTGATAGGATTAGTGAGGTGTGTTCCCATAATTTTTAAAAAAAAATCTTTTTACAAGTTTTAATGTTTTCACATGCACAAGTACAGGGAAATGCCTTTCTTACAAACTCTAAACCCAACAATGCAGTAATCAATAACAATGTAATACTAAAAACAACATAAGGTTGTTGATATTGAAAGAAAGGTACAGGTCCCAGAAAAATTATCCCACCACTCGAATAGCCTACCTGCCCGTTGATAAGAAAGCATGAATAATATTCATGTATGGTAATGTCTGAGCCTCAGTCTTAGGTAGTCTAGTCTATGCTCCATTCATTGAAAACAAGACAAAAGACTTAAATGATTGTGTGGAAGGTCAAAGACCCCGCCTCCATCCCGGGAGGAAGAACTACGTTCACAAACACCTTGGTGCTGGTGGGTTTCACAGATAACATTAAAAAGTTGTTCAATGTGTTGTTGTCAAGCAACCGTGGCAGTCAGAGCATCCTCCAGGAAACCAGCTGTCTGGCTGAGTGGGCGTCCTATTCCCTATATAGTGAACTACTTTTGACCAGAGTCTTGGCTAAAAAGTAGTGCACTAAATAGGGAATAGGGTGCCTTTTGGGATGTACCCAGGTTATTGAAAGAAGAATGATTAATGCGTGGAGAAATGGTAAGCACCTGCCTGAACGGAGCCTCTCTCTCTCTCTCTTTCTCTCTCTCTCTCTTTCTCTCTCTCTCTCTTTCTCCTCTCTCTCTCCCTCTCTCTCTTTCTCTCTCTTTCTCTCTCTCTCTCTGTCTTTCTCCCTCTGTTTTCTCTCTCCTTATCTCTCTCTCTCAATCTCTCGCTCTCTCCCTCCCTCTCTCTACTCCCATTGTGTGCGTATGCATTATGCTGGTTGAGCAGAGTGGGCAGGCAATTAGAAGAAACACCAGTGGAAGGTGTACATTAATCATGCTGTTCAACTGAAGGGTAAAATCTGGGAGGGGAGGTAGGGGGATCAGAACTGCTTTTCTCATGGGTAGACTAGCTCTGACTACATTGTGTTACATTTTGCATACCACATCTCACGATCATGGCAGACTGGTGTTGCCTACCTGTGTTACATTTTACATTAGAGTAATTTAACAGATGCTCTTATCCAAAGAGACTTACAATCAGTCCCTTCTACTGAAGAAGCCAAAACAGCCGTGATCATGATCATTAGGAGTAGCCTAAAACTATTTCAATATACAGTGCATTCGGAAAGTATTCAGACCCCTTGACCTTTTCCACATTTTGTTACGTTACAGCCTTGTTCTAAAATTGATTAAATTGTTTTTTTCCCCTCATCAATCTAGTAATAGTAGTAATATCCCACTTAGCAGATGCTTTTATCCAATGCGACTTACAGTCATGCGTGCATACATTTTTGTGTATGGGTGGTCCCGGGGATCAAACCCACTACCCTGGCGTTACAAGCGCTGTGCTCTACCAGCTGAGCTACAGAGGACCACACACAATATACACACAATACCCCATAATGACAAAGCAAAAACTGGTTTTTAGAAATGTTTGCAAATGTATAAAAATAAAAAAAACGGAAATATCACATTTACATAAGTATTCAGACCCTTTACTCAGTACTTTGTTGAAGCACCTTTGGCGGCGATTACAGCCTCGAGTCTTGGCACACCTGTATTTGGGGAGTTTCTCCCATTCTTCTCTGCAGATCCTCTCAAGCTCTGTCAGGTCGGATGGGGAGCGTCGCTGCACAGCTATTTTCAGGTCTCTTCAGAGTTGTTAGATCGGGTTCAAGTCCAGGCTCTGGCTGGGCCACTCAAGGTCATTCAGAGACTTGTCCCGAAGCCACTCCTGCGTTGTCTTGGCTGTGTGCTTAGTGTCGTTGTCCTGTTGGAAGGTGAACCTTCGCCCCAGTCTGAGGTCCTGAGCGCTCTGGAGCAGGTTTTCATGAAGGATCTCTCTGTACTTTGCTCTGTTCATCTTTCCCTCGATCCTGACTAGTCTCCCAGTCCCTGCCGCTGAAAAACCTCCCCGCAGCATGATGCTGCCACCACCATGCTTCACAGTAGGGATGGTGCCAGGTTTCCTCCAGACGTGACACTTGGCATTCAGGCCAAAGAGTTCAATCTTGGTTTCATCAGACAAGAGAATCTTGTTTCTCATGGTCTGAGAGTCCTTTAGGGGCCTTTTGGCAAACTCTAAGCGGGCTGTCGTGCCTTTTACTGAGGAGTGGCTTCCGTCTGGCCACTCTACCATAAAGGCCTGATTGGTGGAGTGCTGCCGAGATGGTTGTCCTTCTGGAAGGTTCTCCCATCTGCACAGAGGAACTCTGGAGCTCTGCCAGTGACCATCGGGTTCTTGGTCACCTTTCTGACCAAGGCCCTTCTCCCCCGATTGCTCAGTTTGGGTGGGCGGCCAGCTCTAGGAAGAGTCTTGGTGGTTCCAAACTTCTTCCATTTAAGAATGATGGAGGCCTCTGTGTTCTTGGGGACCTTCAATGCTGCAGAAATGTTTGGTACCCATCCCCAGATCTGTGCCTCGACACAATCCTGTCTCGGAACTCTACGGACAATTCCATCGACCTCATGGCTTGGTTTTTGCACTGACACGCACTGTCAACTTTGGGACAGGTGTATGCCTTTCCAAATCATGTCCAATCAATTGAATTTACCACAGGTGGACTCCAATCAAGTTGTTGAAACATCTTAAGAATGATTAATGGAAACAGGATGCACCTGAGCTCAATTTCGAGTCTCATAGCAAAGGGTCTGAATACTTATGTAAATAAGGTATTTCTGTTTTTATTTTTAATACATTTGCAAACATTTCTAAAAACCTGTTTTCGTTTTGTCATTATGGGGTATTGTGTGTAGATTGATGAGGAAAACAATTATTTAATCAATTTTAGAATAAGGCTGTAACGTAAGAAAATGTGGAAAAAGGGAAGGGGTCTGAATACTTTCTGAATGCACTGTAGCTACAATCTGAAAAATAAGTGCTAGAAAGAGTGTTGGTGTTAACTGTTATGAACAGGGAGAGGTGGATAAAGCCTGTTTTGTAAAGGGTGGTGGAAATGGTTATAAACAGGGAGGTGTGGATAAAGCCTGTTTTGTAAAGGGTGGTGGGAACGGTTATGAACAGGGAGGTGTGGATAAAGCCTGTTTTGTAAAGGGTGGTGGAAACGGTTATGAACAGGGAGGTGTGGATAAAGCCTGTTTTGTAAAGGGTGGCGTTAACTTTTATGAACAGGGAGGTGTGGATAAAGCCTGTTTTGTAAAGGAGGGTGGAGGGAACAGGCTAACAGCTTATAACCTTGTGAGCAGGGTAATAAAACTGTCATCATTGATCTGTGGAGCATCGTTACACTTAGAATTGCAAAGGGGGGAAGCTTTGGTGTGATTATTTTTTGAGTGGCAGTGGCTCTATTGTGTCCAACTGATGGACAGACCTGAATGGAAATCATACCTCTTATTTGTGCTGATATTGCTTATGTCATAATGCATTTAGCAATATCAACATGATTCTTAGTTTGAAGTGGAGACCATAGACTAGGCTATATTGTTACTGCACATTCAGTAGTCTATATATACAAACACTACAGTGCCTTCAGAAAGTATTCATACCCCTTGACTTACATTTTGTTGTGTTACAGCCTGAATTCAAAATGGATTTTTTTCTCTCACCCATCTACACACAATACCCCATAATGACAACGTGAAAATATGTTTTTAGAATTTAACAAATATGTTGAAATTAAAATACAATACAGATCTTATTGACATAACTATTCACATCCCTGAGTCAATACTTTGTAGAAGCACCTTTGGCGATGATTACAGTTTTGAGTCATCTTGGGTATGTCTATCAGCTTTGTACATCTGGATTTTGGGATTTTCTCCCATTCTTCCTTGCAGATTTTCTCAAGCTCTGTTAAGTTAGATGGGGAGTGGTGGTGGTGAACAGCAATCTTCAAGTCTTTCCACAGACTTTCAATGGGATTCAAGTCTGGGCTTTGGCTGGGCCACTCAAGTACTTTCACGTTCTTGTTCTGAAGCCATTCCAGTGTTGCTTTGGCTATATGCTTGGGGTCATTGTCCTGTTGGAACGTAATTATTTGCCGCAGTGTGAGGTCATTTGCACTCTGAAGCAGGTTCTCAAGGATTTGCCTGTATTTGACTCCATTCATTGTTCCCTCTATCCTTACCAGTCTCCCATCCCCAAAGCATGATGCTGCCACTACTATGCTTCACCGTAGGGATTGTGTTAGACGGGTGATGAGCTGTGCCTGGTTTTCTCCAGACATAGTGCTTTGCATTCAGGCCAGAGTAAAATTGTCTGATCAGACCAAATAATCTTGGGTCATATGCCTTTTTCTCAGGAGTGGCTTCCGTCTGGCCACTCTCCCATAAAGCCCAGATTGGTGAAGTGCTGTATAGACTGTTGTCCTTCTGGCAGGTTCTCCCATCTCAGCCAAGGAACTCTGTAGTAATGTCAGAGTGGTCATTGGGTTTTTGGTCACCTCCCTGACCAAGGTCCTTCTTGTCCGGTTGTTCAGTTTGGTAGGACAGCCAGCTCTAGGCAGAGTCTGAGTACTTCCATATTTTTCAATTTCCCAATGATGGAGACCACTGTGCTCTTGGAAACGTTCAACACTCTAGAAATGGTTTTATACCCTTCCCCAGATATATGCCTCATCACAATTCTATCTCGGAGATCTACAGACAGTTCCTTGGACTTCATGGTATAGTTTCTGCTCTGACAACTGTGGGACCTTTATATAGACAGGTGTGTTTCTTTCTAAATCATGTCCAAACAATTGAATTGGCCACAGGTGGACTCCAATCAAGTTGTCTCATGGAGGATCAAAGGAAATTGGATACACCTGAGCTCAATTTGGAGTGTCATAGCAAAGGGGTGTGAATACTTACACTACCAGTCAAAAGTTTGGACACGTACTCGATCAAGGGTTTTTCTTTATTTTTACTATTTTCTACATTGTAGAATAATAGTGAAGACATCAAAACTATGAAATAAAACCTATGAAATCATGTAATAACCAAAAAAGTGTTAAACAAATCAAAATATATTTTATATTTGAGTTTCTTCAAAGTAGCCACCCTTTGCCTTGATGACAGCTTTGCACACTATTGGCATTCTCTCAACCAGCTTCATGAGGTAGTCACCTGGAATGCATTAAAATAACAGGTGTGCCTTGTTAAAAGTTAATTTGTGGAAATTCTTTCCTTCTTAATGCGTTTGAACCAATCAGTTGTGTTGTGACAAGGTAGGGGTGTTATACAGAAGATAGCCCTATTTGGTAAAAGACCAAGTCCATATTATGGCAAGAACAGCACAAATAAGCAAAGAGAAACGACAGTCCATCATTACTTTAAGACATAAAGGTCAGTCAATCCGGAACATTTCATGACCTCAAAACCCATCAAGCACTATGATGAAACTTGCTCTCATGAGGGCCGCCACAGGAAAGGAAGACCCAGAGTTACCTCTGCTGCAGAGGATAAGTTCATTAGAGTTACCAGCCTCAGAAATTGCAGCCCAAATAAATGCTTCACAGAGTTCAAGTAACAGACACATCTCAACATCAACTGTTCAGAGGAGACTGTGTGAATCAGGCCTTCATGGTCGAATTGCAGCAAAGAAACCACTACTAAAGGACACCAATAATAATAAGAGACTTGCTTGGGCCAAGAAACACAAGCAATGGACATTAGACCGGTGGAAATGTGTCCTTTGGTCTGGAGTCCAAATTTGAGATTTTTGGTCCCAACCGCCGTGTCTTTGTGAAACGCAGTGTAGGTGAACAGATGATATTTTACCATGATGGAGTGCTGCATCAGATGACCTGGCCTCCACACTCCCCCGACCAACAAGTGTTCAGCATATGTGGGAACTCCTTCAAGACTGTTGGAAAAGCATTCCAGGTGAAGCTGGTTGAGAGAATGCCAAGAGTGTGCAAAGCTGTCATCAAGGCAAAGGGTGGCTATTTGAAGAATCTCAAATATAACATATATTTTGATTTGTTTAACACTTTTTTGGTTTACCAAGATTTGACGGTACATGGCCCCGTCCATCGTCCCTTTGATGCGGTGAAGTTGTCCTGTCCCCTTAGCAGAAAAACACCCCCAAAGCATAACGTTTCCACCTCCATGTTTGACGGTGGGGATGGTGTTCTTGGGGTCATAGGCAGCATTCCTCCTCCTCCAAACACGGCGAGTTGAGTTGATGCCAAAGAGCTCGATTTTGATCTCATCTGACCACAACACTTTCACCCAGTTCTCCTCTGAATCATTCAGATGTTCATTGGCAAACTTCAGACGGCCTGTATATGTGCTTTCTTGAGCAGGGGGACCTTGCGGGCGCAGCAGGATTTCAGTCCTTCACGGCGTAGTGTGTTACCAATTGTTTTCTTGGTGACTATGGTCCCAGCTGCCTTGAGATCATTGACAATATCCTCCCGTGTAGTTCTGGGCTGATTCCTCACCGTTCTCATGATCATTGCAACTCCACGAGGTGAGATCTTGCATGGAGCCCCAGGCCGAGGGAGATTGACAGTTATTTTGTGTTTCTTCCATTTGCGAATAATCGCACCAACTGTTGTCACCTTCTCACCAAGCTGCTTGGAGATGGTCTTGTAGCCCATTCCAGCCTTGTGTAGGTCTACAATCTTGTCCCTGACATCCTTGGAGAGCTCTTTGGTCTTGGCCATGGTGGAGAGTTTGGAATCTGATTGATTGATTGCTTCTGTGGACAGGTGTCTTTTATACAGGTAACAAGCTGAGATTAGGAGCACTCCCTTTAAGTGTGTGCTCCTAATCTCAGCTCGTTACCTGTATAAAAGACACCTGGGAGCCAGAAATCTTTCTGATTGAGAGGGGGTCAAATACTTATTTCCCTCATTAAAATGCAAATTAATTTATAACATTTGACATGCGTTTTTCTGGATTTTTGTTGTTGTTATTCTGTCTCTTACTGTTCAAATAAACCTACCATTAAAATTATAGACTGATCATTTCTTTGTCAGTGGGCAAACTTACAAAATCAGCAGGGGATCAAATACTTTTTTCCCTCACTGTACCTCAAATAGCTCGTACCTCTACACATTGATCTGGTACTGGTACTCCCTGTATATAGCTCTACATCGATCTGGTACTGGTACTCCCTGTATATAGCTCCACATCGATCTGGTACTGGTACTCCCTGTATATAGCTGCACATTGATCTGGTACTGGTACTTCCTTTTATATAGCTGCACATTGATCTGGTACTGGTACTCCCTGTATATAGCTGCACATTGATCTGGTACTGGTACTTCCTTTTATATAGCTGCACATTGATCTGGTACTGGTACTCCCTGTATATAAATCCATTCTTGTGTATATTATTTTATTCCTCTTGTGTTACAATTGTTTTATTTTTTATGATACTTTTTAAAACTCTGCATCGTTGGTAAGGGCCCGTAAGCAAGCATCACACGTTAAAGTCTACACCAGTTGTATTCGGCGCATGTGACAAATACATTTTGATTTGATTTGATTGCTAGTGCAATATTGTATGAATACAGTAAGTATTCTATGTCCTCCATTCTCAACTCCCTTCATTCTCTGTTTCAGGTGTATGATCGCAGATGAGGTAAGCCGCAAAGCACACACACAACCCAACACCCCAGTCCTATCAAATCTATTCTCCAAAAATAATTATCTGGGATATATGCTCATTTAAGAAACCTTCCTAGCCAAATAATCATTTCTGACACCAGGTCATTCTAGAATCTATTGGTGTCTCAGAATCTCACGAACACTCCGTCACATGCTATTTACTTACTGTTGAGCCAAGCAATGATTTGTGTTTGGTTTCTTTGTTTTTTAAAATGAGTTTTCATCTATGATATATGTACATCATTGTTTTCATCCTCCATATTGCATTGTTAATCTGCTTCTCCAGATGGGTCTAGGGAAGACGGTGCAGGCTATCTCTGTGGCATACGCCTACAGACAGGAGTGGCCTCTTCTCATCGTGGTGCCCTCCTCTCTAAAGTACCCCTGGGTGGAGGAGATGGAGAGGTGGATCCCTGAGCTCAACCCTGGAGATATTCATCTGGTGGAGACCAAGAGTGACACACTGTACGTTACCCCATTTTAACTTCACCTGTACCTGGTCTGCTTTTCTTACCCAACTTGGTAGTGGTCCTGGTTTCCCTACTGAAGTTGTCCACCATTTTAAAATGCAGGTTAGCGTTTTTCATCATGGATCTTGTTCTGGAGGCACCTCTGCAGAGTGGTCACTAACTGGCACAGTCACAAAGTCATACAATCTGATTTTAACCCTAACCTTAACCACACTGCTAACCCTAATGCCTCTAACCCTAACCTTAACCACACTGCTAACCCTAATGCCTCTAACCCTAACCTTAACCACACTGCTAACCCTAATGCCTTTAACCCTAACCACACTGCTAACCCTAATGCCTTTAACCCTAACCTTAACCACACTGCTAACCCTAATGCCTCTAACCCTAACCTTAACCACACTGCTAACCCTAATGCCTCTAACCCTAACCACACTGCTAAACCTAATGCCTTTAACCCTAACCTTAACCACACTGCTAACCCTAATGCCTCTAACCTTAACCACACTGCTAACCCTAATGCCTCTAACCCTAACCACACTGCTAACCCTAATGCCTCTAACCCTAACCTTAACCACACTGCTAACCCTAATGCCTCTAACCCTAACCACACTGCTAACCCTAATGCCTCTAACCCTAACCTTAACCACACTGCTAACCCTAATGCCTCTAACCCTAACCTTAACCACACTGCTAACCCTAATGCCTCTAACCCTAACCTTAACCACACTGCTAACCCTAATGCCTCTAACCCTAACCTTAACCACACTGCTAACCCTAATGCCTCTAACCTTCAATTATGACCAAAAAGCTCATTTTTCTTTTCATGACTTTTTACAACAGTACAACATTTTGACTTTGCAGCTGGTATGTCTAAGGGGAAATCTTTCAGTTCTGCCTCCTGGACAAGACTCTTGACAATAAACGTCAACCTGCAATTAAATTTGGAAATGTGCAAATTGATATTTTCATTCCCGCTAAATGAATTTATATTTTCTCAATCAATTTAGTTCAAGTTGACAGTATCAGTACAGCATCAGTCAATGTTTTCACTGTTAGAGATTATTGATCATCTGTGTGTGTGTCTGTCTGTGTCTGTCTGTCTGTCTGTCTGTCTGTCTGTCCACTCTACTGGGACATCAGCAGTAAGGTAACAGTGTTGGGTTATGGGCTGCTCACCACAGACCCATTATAACACACTATAACCCATACATAACACATTATAACCCTCTGTGTGTCTGTTATACAGGGGCATCAGTAGCAGTAAGGTAACAGTGTTGGGTTATGGGCTGCTCACCACAGACCCATTATAACACACTATAACCCATACATAACACATTATAACCCTCTGTGTGTGTGTTATACAGGGGCATCAGTAGCAGTAAGGTAACAGTGTTGGGTTATGGGCTGCTCACCACAGACCCATTATAACACACTATAACCCATACATAACACATTATAACCCTCTGTGTGTCTGTTATACAGGGGCATCAGTAGCAGTAAGGTAACAGTGTTGGGTTACGGGCTGCTCACCACAGACGCACGCCCCCTAGTGGAGGCTCTGACCAGACAGAGGTTTAATGTGGTGGTGGTGGATGAATCCCACTACCTCAAGTCCAGGAACGCAGCCAGGACCAAGATACTGGTACCACTCATCCAGAACGCCAAGCGGGCCATCCTACTAACGGGCACCCCGGCCCTGGGACGACCAGAGGAGGTACGGTTCCCCCAAAGGTCCAAACGTCCAAACACACGCCATCCCCAAATCATACATTTATTTTCTGTTCTATTCTATTCTGACATTTCAACCAGCTTGGCCAGCTGGGGTCCTATACATTCAATTTGTCTGCCTTAAGTATTTTACAGACACAGATATGTATTGAACCTGTCTGTACCTAGAGGAAGCCTGAAGGGTTGGTTGAATACAGATGGTCTGGGATTTAAAGGGTCTAGAAACATTGTGGCACTTTAAAATGGCACACACACACAAACACACACACACACACACACAGACACACACAGACACACACACACAGACACACACAGACACACACACCACAGAGCCCGTGCCAGAGAACCTGCATCCCTTCCTTCCTTCCACCCACGCATCACTATTGTTCACTACACCAAACCTTTCATTTCCCTGTGTAGCAGCACAGTATTCACAGTATTCTTGGCTCCACTGTGCTGCTGCAGTGCTTTGATTAGGACATTTACAGTGGCTGTAGTTATTCACATGGCTGCTGCCTGAAAAGCTCAATTTGAATAATGGCCCATTATTATCATCATGGCAGAAATGTTCCGTTTAGTGCATTGAAGAGTGATGATGGAGGGGGCAGAACAGAACTGCCACAACTCACACACACACACACACATTACATTTCCCTTAATGATGTTTCCGCAGCTCTTTATGCAGATAGATGCCCTCTATCCTAGGATGTTTGGAACGTGGAGTGACTACGCCAAACAATACTGTAACGCTCACTACAGGTAACGCCCTACACACACACACACACACACACACACACACACAGCAGTGTGTACATACTGGGCATTAGCATAATGACCCTGCAGACAGACAGACAGACCCAAACCCCATTATCTGTCCCTCCCAGGTTCTTTGGGAACAGGAGACAATGGGACTGTCGTGGTGCCTCTCATCTGGAGGAGCTCCACCAGCGTCTCAGTGAGATCATGATCCGGAGGCTGAAGGCCCAGGTCCTCCCCCAGCTACCCCCCAAAATACGCCAGCGCATCCCCTTCGACCTGCCCAAAGACGCTGCCAAGGTAATGGACGGACCGACAGGCAGACAGACAGAAACACACACAGACTGACAAACGGACGGACGGACTCCTCTGAGCAGGAGACAGAGGGAATATATAGCAGGGGACAGGGGGGAATATATAGCAGGAGACACAGGGAATATATATCAGGAGACAGGGGGAATATATAGCAGGAGACAGGGGGAATATATAGCAGGAGACAGGGAATATATAGCAGGAGACGGGGAATATATAGCAGGAGACAGGGGGAATATATAGCAGGAGACAGGGGGAATATATAGCAGGAGACGGGGAATATATAGCAGGAGACAGGGGGAATATATAGCAGGAGACAGGGGGAATATATAGCAGGAGACGGGGAATATATAGCAGGAGACAGAGGGAATATATAGCAGGAGACACAGGGAATATATATCAGGAGACAGGGGGAATATATAGCAGGAGACAGGGGGAATATATAGCAGGAGACAGGGGGAATATATAGCAGGAGACGGGGAATATATAGCAGGAGACTGGGAATATATAGCAGGAGACAGGGGGAATATATAGCAGGAGACAGGGGGAATATATAGCAGGAGACGGGGAATATATAGCAGGAGACAGAGGGAATATATAGCAGGAGACAGAGGGAATATATAGCAGGAGACAGAGGGAATATATAGCAGGAGACAGAGGGAATATATAGCAGGAGACAGGGGGCGCTGAATATTCTGAATATATCCCTCATTATTATCATCTCTCTCTTTCACACTTCCCCACCCTCCCTCTCTCTCTCCCTCTCTCTCTCTCTCCCTCTCTCCCATCCTGTTGCTCGGCAATCGTATCCAATTTACACTAATTATCATTTTATCTCCCATTGCCATATGGTTTTTATTTCAGTCTTGCCCTTTTCCGTTCATAAGTAAAGTAGCCTTTCATAGTGATCAGGACTAGCTGTCTGTTCTATACAACTGAATTCATATTCAAACATTAGCCAGTTAATTTCCATCATATCTGTATTTTGTGGGCTCTTTTATCCATGATGAGCTCTGTGGGCAGTATACTCTGTTCTATACCCTGTGAGCTCTCTACCCTGTGAGCTCTCTACCCTGTGAGCTCTATACCCTGTGAACTCTACCCCTGTGAGCTCTATAGCTCTATACCCTGTGAGCTCCATAATCTCTGAACTAGCCTCTGTGTGAGCTCTCTAGTCTAGTGTGTAAACTCTACTCTGTGAGCTCTATACCCTGTGAGCTCTATACCTTGTGAGCTCTATACCCTATGAGCTCTATACCCTGTGAACTCTATACCCTGTGAGCTCTATAGCTCTATATCATGTGAGCTCTATACCCTGTGAGCTCTATACCCTGTGAGCTCTATAGCTCTATATCCTGTGAGCTCTATACCCTGTGAGCTCTATATCCTGTGAGCTCTATACCCTACGAGCCCTATACCCTGTGAGCTCTATAGCTCTATACCCTGTGAGCCCTATACCCTACGAGCTCTATACCCTACGAGCCCTATACCCTGTGAGCTCTATAGCTCTATATCCTGTGAGCCCTATACCCTGTGAGCTCTATACCCTACGAGCTCTATACCCTGTGAGCTCTATACTCGGTGAGCTCTAAACTCTGTGCTCTCTATACTCTGTGAGCTCTATATCATGTGAGCTCTAAACTGTGAGCTCTATACTCTGAGCTCTATACTCGGTGTGCTCTATACTCTGTGAGCTCTGTAAACTCTGTGTGTGTGAACTCCATAATCTCTGAACTAGTCTCTGTGTGAGCTCTCTAGTCTAGTGTGTAAACTTTACTCTGTGAGCTCTAAACTCTGTGAGCTCCAGCCTCTGTGTGCCCTCCGTCCTCCGCTACGCTCCTCTCCTCTCTGTGCTGCTGTATAAGCCTGAAGTAATGAGGTAGAACTCATCCTCTCATTCTCTCCTCCTCTGTTCCCTCCGTCAGCCAGAGGAATGCATGGCCAGCACATTCCCTCTTTTCGCTCTCTCTCTCTCTCAGTACAAAGAGACCTCACCTGCTGCTGCGCTCCATAAATCACACGCTGTCAACACACAGACATACACACACACATACTGAATGTATGCAGTCAGTGTGAATGAAGGAATATGCATGTATGGGGTTTATCTATGTCTAAATATCATAATATATGGCTTGTCTTTGCATTTACATACCAAAGATAAGGTGACATGTATGTGACTGCATCTTATACATGCAAATGTGTTTTGCCCCAGATCTGTGCAATTCAAATGTATCTATCTGGTGTATATGTTGTCCTCTCAGAGCTGCTTCATACTGCCTTTCTACAGTAACTCCCCTAAATACTCCTTCATTCTGCCTTTCTACAGTAACTCCCCTAAATACTCCTTCATACTGCCTTTCTACAGTAACTCCCCTAAATACTCCTTCATACTGCCTTTCTACAGTAACTCCCCTAAATACTCCTTCATACTGCCTTTCTACAGTAACTCCCCTAAATACTCCTTCATACTGCCTTTCTACAGTAACTCCCCTAAATACTCCTTCATACTGCCTTTCTACAGTAACTCCCCTAAATACTCCTTCATACTGCCTTTCTACAGTAGGTCCCCTAAATACTCCTTCATACTGCCTTTCTACAGTAACTTCCCTAAATACTCCTTCATACTGCCTTTCTACAGTAACTTCCCTAAATACTCCTTCATACTGCCTTTCTACAGTAACTCCCCTAAATACTCCTTCATACTGCCTTTCTACAGTAGCTCCCCGAAATACTCCTTGTGTTTCACCTTGAGAGCAGACTGTGTGTGATGTATTATATTGGGCTAGTGCGTTCTCCATCTTCAACCTCCCCTTGTCACAATCCAGCTATAATTGGGCTAGCCCATGTGACCTACCTAGACACTACTGACTGGAGGGGAGGAGAGGAGAGGGGAGGGGAGAGGAAGAGAGGAGGGGAGGGGAGAGGAAGAGAGGAGGGGAGAGGAGAGGAGAGGAGAGGAGAGGAGAGGAGAGGAGAGGAGAGGAGAGGAGGGGAGGGAGGGGAGGGGAGAGGAGAGGAGAGGAGAGGAGAGGAGAGGAGAGGAGAGGAGGGGAGGGGAGGGGAGGGGAGCAGTGTCTTTGGGAATTGTCTTCTCCTCCTTTCTCTGCCCTTATAGCAAACAGAGAAGAGGGGAAAGCAGGGTGAAAAAGAAAGAAAGAGACAGGCCTTTTGACACAGAGGAGTGTGTGTGTGTGTGTGTGTGTGTGTACAGGAGGCGAGCAGCAGCTTGGAGGAGTGGGAGCACCTGATGAGGACGATGGGATCGGGGGTCTCTGCCACGGACAACCCCTTTACTGAAGTCATGGGGCTTGTGACACGCATGTACAAACAGACTGCCATCGCTAAGGTACAGTGTACACACACACACACACACACACACACACACACACACACACAGGCCCTCAATGTGTCACTCTCCTCTTAACCCCCTGCCTGGCCCAGCACTTCTGCACCATTCTAGAAAAGGGCCTTTTCTCTCTCTCTCTCTCTCTCTCTCTCTCTCTCTCTCTCTCTCTCTCTGTCTCTCTCTCTCTCTCTGCTTCACATTACTCAGAGCACATCGCCATGGGAACAGAGTGAAGGTCTGCCACCCCTTAGTGAAAGCATTCTGGCTGGCCATCATAACTCTGGACAGCCATAACTGTGGCCTTTCAATTTCTGTTTTTTCTTCTAAAGTAAACCTTTTCAACACAGCACACCGAACCCAAATATAGCTGAACCTTTCCAAGGTGTTATTTCTAATGTGGTTGCCATGGTAACACCGGCAGGCGAGAAGTCAGCCGTTAACTTCCAGGTTGACTTTAAGAGGCTGTTCAGTGAAGGAAGCTGGCTTGGTACGCTGGATACAAACGTTTTAAAACAGAAAATGGAAAACAAGCACAGATAGTACCTCCTCTGTTTCGCTCCGTTTTGGACAGTTTTCTTTTGTTTGGTGTCTAACTGAACACGACCCAGGCACCTCTGTAATAAGGGTCCTGCACCAAGGTTAACAAAGCCACAGACAGCCTCAGCCTGCTGAATGTAATCAGTGGAGATATCCTTCCTCACCGGTTGGCTTGTTTGGCTCCGTCTTGTTTGTTGATTGGATTTTCGCTCAGTTTCCCTTCCTCCTCCGCTTGATTAAAGTTCACCGTTGCGTCGCTGTAGAAGTGTCATCCTCCTGTCTCATTTTCCTCGCCCTTCGCTTTTGGCTGCCGCTGCACACACTCTGACAGAAAATAACTTTTTTTGGGGCAAGTGGATACACACACACACACACATCTCATGTCACTTCTGAAGCGTATGTGAATGCCTGGCGAGGCGACCATGGATGCATCCCAAATGGCACCCTATTCCCTATATAGTGCACTACTTTTGATAGTGCTCTACTTTTGTCCAGAGCTCCATGGACGCTGGTCAAAAGCAGTGCGCTATATAGGGAAAAGGGTGCCATTTTGGGACACAGTTTGGCAGTGCGGAGGGGGACAGGGTTTTTATTTTTACCCCATCTACCAGCAGCAGCAGATGCTCCCAATTACCCAGAAACCCTAATGCCTCTGATGATGGACTTTAAAGAGAGATAACATATCACTGCTTCGGTGGACAGGAAGTTTGTGTTGCACTAATTAAACTTCTGCGGAGTTAAAACCAACCCAGCAACCCAGTAATGAGAAGTTCCCATTAGCAGATAGAGAAGGGGGCTTCTAGCTAGACCTGCTTAGACCTACTTTCATTATTCCCCTCTGAGAGGAAAGGCTTTCTGGTAATTAACAGTCCAAGTCTCTAGGTGAGCGAGGAGACATGTGAGAGAGGTGTAAAGTCCAAGAGGTGTGTGGCATGTGGAGAGCAGGTGTGTGTGTGTGTGTGTGTGTGTGTCGTTCAAGTGGTCCTTCGAGACAAATATATGTGAAGTCTGAATATGTCTCTCATAGCAATTCATGATTCATTCCCTTCTTTTCCATTGGTTGATTTCCCCTGCATGGCCTTCCATAGAGATGTATTCTAATACGTTCTTATTGTGTTTCTAATGACCTTCCTCTGTGGTCTCCTCCTATAGGCCGGAGCAGTGAAAGACTACATAAAGATGCTGCTGGAGACTGAGAAGTTAAAGTTCCTGGTGTTCGCTCATCACCTGACCATGCTGCAGGCCTGTACCGAGGCTGTCATCGAAGCCAAGGTAACTGTTGTTCACTCATCACAACTAATGCACATGCACACCACTGTTCATCAGGCCCTTCTATCACAAACTCACCATTAAGGGGCCATCTCTCGCCCTCTCCCTGACACAGCACACAGATATGCCCTCAGGCACTTTCTCAGACCTGTCAAACTATTATGGAGATTATTCCATACCCGTCTTCAAATCCTAAAACACTTAAAGGTTGAGTAAGTTATTTCTGAAGCTAGCAGATTCATTACTTACCAACGACAGCTGCAAATTTCACTAAAACTACATCACATTTTGAAGTTCACTTTTCTTGCTTTGTCTAACAACACTTTCATGAATCTAGCAAATACGTTTTGTGGTTCAGAGTGCAGTATTTATTTAGTTTCATAGCGCAAACGTATGCTAGCAAATGGCTATGAAAAAATAGGATTTCAGCTAATAGGAAAAAGTATGTAACAAAATAACTATATTGATCAAAAATATAAACGCAACATGCAGCAATTTCAAAGATTTTACTGAGATCAAATCAAATTTGATTGGTCACACACATATTTAGTAGATGTTATTGCAGGTGTAGGGAAATGCTTGTGTTCCTAGCTCCAACAGTGCAGTAGTATCTAACAATTCACAACAATGCACACAAATCTAAAAGTAAAAGAGTGGAATTAAGAAATATATAAATATTAGGACGAGCAATGTCAGAGTGGCATTGACTAGAATACAGTAGAATAGAAAACAGTATATACAGTGAGGGAAAAAAGTATTTGATCCCCTGCTGATTTTGTACGTTTGCCCACTGACAAAGAAATGATCAGTCTATAATTTTAATGGTAGGTTTAGTTGAACAGTGAGAGACAGAATAACAACAAAAAAATCCAGAGAAACACATGTCAAAAATGTTATAAATTGATTTCCATTTTAATGAGGGAAATAAGTATTTGACCCCTCTGCAAAACATGCCTTAGTACTTGGTGGCAAAACCCTTGTTGGCAATCACAGAGGTCAGACGTTTCTTGTAGTTGGCCACCAGGTTTGCACACATCTCAGGAGGGATTTTGTCCCACTCCTCTTTGCAGATCTTCTCCAAGTCATTAAGGTTTCGAGCCTGACGTTTGGCAACTCAAACCTTCAGCTCCCTCCACAGATTTTCTATGGGATTAAGGTCTGGAGACTGGCTAGGCCACTCCAGGACCTTAATGTGCTTCTTCTTAAGCCACTCCTTTGTTGCCTTGGCCGTGTGTTTTGGGTCATTGTCATGCTGGAATACCCATCCACGACCCATTTTCAATGCCCTGGCTGAGGGAAGGAGGTTCTCACCCAAGATTTGACGGTACATGGCCCCGTCCATCGTCCCTTTGATGCTGTGAAGTTGTCCTGTCCCCTTAGCAGAAAAACACCCCCAAAGCATAATGTTTCCACCTCCTCCATGTTTGACGGTGGGGATGGTGTTCTTGAGGTCATAGGCAGCATTCCTCCTCCTCCAAACACGGCGAGTTGAGTTGATGCCAAAGAGCTCGATTTTGGTCTCATCTGACCACAACACTTTCACCCAGTTCTCCTCTGAATCATTCAGATGTTCATTGGCAAACTTCAGACGGCCCTGTATATGTGCTTTCTTGAGCAGGGGGACCTTGCGGGCGCTGCAGGATTTCAGTCCTTCACGGCGTAGTGTGTTACCAATTGTTTTCTTGGTGACTATGGTCCCAGCTGCCTTGAGATCATTGACAAGATCCTCCCGTGTAGTTCTGGGCTGATTCCTCACCGTTCTCATGATCATTGCAACTCCACGAGGTGAGATCTTGCATGGCGCCCCAGGCTGAGGGAGATTGACAGTTCTTTTGTGTTTCTTCCATTTGCAAATAATCGCACCAACTGTTGTCACCTTCTCACCAAGCTGCTTGGCGATGGTCTTGTAGCCCATTCCAGCCTTGTGTAGGTCTACAATCTTGTCCCTGACATCCTTAGAGAGTTCTTTGGTCTTGGCCATGGTGGAGAGTTTGGAATCTGATTGATTGATTGCTTCTGTGGACAGGTGTCTTTTATACAGGTAACAAACTGAGATTAGGAGCACTCCCTTTAAGAGTGTTTTATTTTTATTTTTATTTTTTTATTTCACCTTTATTTAACCAGGTAAACCAGTTGAGAACAAGTTCTCATTTACAACTGCGACCTGGCCAAGATAAAGCAAAGCAGTGCGATTAAAAACAACAACACAGAGTTACATATGGGGTAAAACAAAACAAAGTCAAAAATACAACAGAAATACATATATATACAGTGTGTGCAAATGTAGCAAGTTATGGAGGTAAGGCAATAAATAGGCTATAGTGCAAAATAATTACAATTAGTATTAACACTGGAATGATAGATGTGCAAGAGATGATGTGCAAATAGAGATACTGGGGTACAAATGAGCAAAATAAATAACAATATAGGGATGAGGTAGTTGGGCGGGCTGATTTCAGATGGGCTGTGTACAGGTGCAGTGATCGGTAAGGTGCTCTGACAACTGATGCTTAAAGTTAGTGAGGGAGATAAGTGTCTCCAGCTTCAGAGATTTTTGCAATTTGTTCCAGTCAAGTGTGCACCTAATCTCAGCTCGTTACCTGTATAAAAGACACCTGGGAGCCAGAAATCTTTCTGATTTAGAGGGGGTCAAATACTTATTTCCCTCATAAAAATGCAAATCAATTTATAACATTTTTGACATGCGTTTTTCTGGATTTTGTTGTTGTTATTCTGTCTCTCACTGTTCTAATAGAACCTACCAATAAAATTATAGACTGATAATTTCTTTGTCAGTGGGCAAACATACAAAATCAGCAGGGGATCAAATACTTTTTTCCCTCACTGTACATATGAAATGAGTAAAGCAGTATGTAAACATTATTAAAGTGACTAGTGTTCCATTATTAAAGTGACCAGTGATTCCATGTCTATGTATATGGGGCAGCAGCCTCAAAGGTGCAGGGTTGAGTAACCGGGTGGAAGCCGGCTCCTGAGGTTGAAGAGGCACTGTTGCGCCTTCTTCACCACACTGTCTGTGTGGGTGGACCATTTCAGATTGTCAGTGATGTGTACGACGAGGAACTTTAATCTTTTCACCTTCTCCACTGCGGCACCGTCGATGCTCCCTCTGCTGTTTCCTGAAGTCCACGATCAGCTCCTTCATTTTGTTGACGTTGAGGGAGAGGTTATTTTCCTGGCACCACTCCGCCAGGGCCCTCACCTCCTCCCTGTAGGCTGTCTCGTCATTGTTGGAGGGTACTATGGTGTTGAAGGCTGAGCTATAGTCAATGAACAGCATTCTTACATACAGTTGAATTCTGAGGTTTACATACACCTTAACCAAATACATTTAAACTCAGTTTTTCACAATTCCTGACATTTAATCCTAGTAAAAATTCCATGTCTTAGGTCAGTTAGGATCACCACTTTATTTTAAGAATGTTAAATGTCAGAATAATAGTAGAGAGAATTATTTATTTCAGCTTTTATTTATTTAATCACATTCCCAGTGGGTCAGAAGTTTACATACACTGAATTAGTATTTGGTAGCATTGCCTTTAAATTGTTTAACTTGAGTCAAATGTTTCGGGTAGCCTTCCACAAGCTTCCCACAATAAGTTGGGTGAATTTTGGCCCATTCCTCCTGACAGAGCTGGTGTAACTGAGTCAGGTTTGTAGGCCTCCTTGCTTACACACGCTTTTTCAGTTCTGCCCACAAATGTTCTATAGGATTGAGGTCAGGGCTTTGTGATGGCCACTCCAATACCTTGACTTTGTTGTCCTTAAGCCATTTTGCCACAACTTTGGAAGTATGCTTGGGGTCATTGTCCATTTGGAAGACCCATTTGCGACCAAGCTTTAACTTCCTGACTGATGTCTTCAGATGTTGCTTCAATATACAGTGGGGGAAAAAAGTATTTAGTCAGCCACCAATTGTGCAAGTTCTCCCACTTAAAAAGATGAGAGAGGCCTGTAATTTTCATCATAGGTACACGTCAACTATGATAGACAAAATGAGAAAAAAATATCCAGAAAATCACATTGTAGGATTTTTAATGAATTTATTTGCAAATTATGGTGGAAAATAAGTATTTGGTCAATAACAAAAGTTTCTCAATACTTTGTTATATACCCTTTGTTGGCAATGACACAGGTCAAACGTTTTCTGTAAGTCTTCACAAGGTTTTCACACACTGTTGCTGGTATTTTGGCCCATTCCTCCATGCAGATCTCCTCTAGAGCAGTGATGTTTTGGGGCTGTTGCTGGGCAACACGGACTTTCAACTCCCTCCAAAGATTTTCTATGGGGTTGAGATCTGGAGACTGGCTAGGCCACTCCAGGACCTTGAAATGCTTCTTACGAAGCCACTCCTTCGTTGCCCGGGCGGTGTGTTTGGGATCATTGTCATGCTGAAAGACCCAGCCACGTTTCATCTTCAATGCCCTTGCTGATGGAAGGAGGTTTTCACTCAAAATCTCACGATACATGGCCCCATTCATTCTTTCCTTTACACGGATCAGTCGTCCTGGTCCCTTTGCAGAAAAACAGCCCCAAAGCATGATGTTTCCACCCCCATGCTTCACAGTAGGTATGGTGTTCTTTGGATGCAACTCAGCATTCTTTGTCCTCCAAACACGACGAGTTGAGTTTTTACCAAAAAGTTCTATTTTGGTTTCATCTGACCATATGACATTCTCCCAATCCTCTTCTGGATCATCCAAATGCACTCTAGCAAACTTCAGACGGGCCTGGACATGTACTGGTTTAAGCAGGGGGACACGTCTGGCACTGCAGGATTTGAGTCCCTGGCGGCGTAGTGTGTTACTGATGGTAGGCTTTGTTACTTTGGTCCCAGCTCTCTGCAGGTCATTCACTAGGTCCCCCCGTGTGGTTCTGGGATTTTTGCTCACCGTTCTTGTGATCATTCTGACCCCACGGGGTGAGATCTTGCGTGGAGCTCCAGATCGAGGGAGATTATCAGTGGTCTTGTATGTCTTCCATTTCCTAATAATTGCTCCCACAGTTGATTTCTTCAAACCAAGCTGCTTACCTATTGCAGATTCAGTCTTCCCAGCCTGGTGCAGGTCTACAATTTTGTTTCTGGTGTCCTTTGACAGCTCTTTGGTCTTGGCCATAGTGGAGTTTGGAGTGTGACTGTTTGAGGTTGTGGACAGGTGTCTTTTATACTGATAACAAGTTCAAACAGGTGCCATTAATACAGGTAACGAGTGGAGGACAGAGGAGCATCTTAAAGAAGAAGTTACAGGTCTGTGAGAGCCAGAAATCTTGCTTGTTTGTAGGTGACCAAATACTTATTTTCCACCATAATTTGCAAATAAATTCATAAAAAATCCTACAATGTGATTTTCTGGATTTTTTTTCCTCAATTTGTCTGTCATAGTTGACGTGTACCTATGATGAAAATTACAGGCCTCTCTCATCTTTTTAAGTGGGAGAACATGCACAATTGGTGGCTGACTAAATACTTTTTTTCCCCACTGTATCCACATCATTTTCCTTCCTCATGATGCCATCTATTTTGTGAAATGCACCAGTCCCTCCTGCAGCAAAGCACCCCCACAGCATGATGCTGCCACACCCGTGCTTCACGGTTGGGATGGTGTTCTTCGGCTTGCAAGGACCCCCTTTTTCCTCCAAACATAACGATGGTCATTATAGCCGAACAGTTCTATTTTTGTTTCATCAGACCAGAGGACATTTCTCCAAAAAGTACGATCTTTGTCCCCATGTGCGGTTGCAAACCGTAGTCTGGCTTTTTTATGGCAGTTTTGGAGCAGTGGCTTCTTCCTTGCTGAGCGGCCTTTCAGGTTATGTATATATAGGACTCGTTTTACTGTGGATATAGATACTTTTGTACCTGTTTCCTCCAGCATCTTCACAAGGTCCTTTGCTGTTGTTCTGGGATTGATTTGCACTTGTCGCACCAATGTACGTTCATCTCTAGGAGACAGAACGCGTCTCCTTTCTGAGCGGTATGACGGCTGTGTGGTCCCGTGGTGTTTATACTTGCATACTATTGTTCGTACAGATGAACGTGGTACCTTCAGGCGTTTGGAAATTGCTCCCAAGGATGAACCAGACTTGTAGAGGACTACATTTTTTTTCTGAGGCCTTGGCTGATTTCTCTTGATTTTCCCATGATGTCAAGCAAAGAGGCATTGAGTTTAAAGGTAGGCCTTGAAATACATCCACAGGTACACCTCCAATTGACTCAAATGATGTCAATTAGCCTATCAGAAGCTTCTAAAGCCATGACTTCATTTTCTGGAATTTTCCAAGCTGTTTAAAGGCACAGTCAACTTAGTGTATGTAAACTTCTGACCCACTGGAATTGTGATATAATGAATTATAAGTGAAATAATCCGTCTGTAAACAATTGTTGGAAAAATTACTTGTGTCATGCACAAAGTAGATGTCCTAACCGACTTGCCAAAACTATAGTTTGTTAACAAGAAATTTGGGGAGTGGTTGAAACATGAGTTTTAATGACTCCAACCTAAGTGTATGTAAACTTCCGACTTCAGCTGTACGTGTGTTTGCTTTCCCCTCAAGTCTATACATTTTGAACCACCCACTGGTAATGATACCACATACACTTCAAACTGCTTGTATGTATTCAGTATAACAGACTGTCTATGTAGAAACTCAAAGGGAAGGGATCACTGTCGCTACCTCGCTTTCCAACCAAGGTGCATGAATTAAGGAGCAAACTGAAGGAGAGAGGAGATTGGAGTTCTACTTTTAGCAATAAAGAAGCTTTTTTATTGAATTCCATTGTTCTCCAAGTGTTGCTGAATCTCCTCTCCACTTATGTAGAAACTCAAAACAGAAGTTTGTAAAATAACCCCCCCCCCCACACACACACAGTTTTTATTTTAAGCCAGTTTCACACATTTCTCAGCTCGATGGCAGGGATGTGAGGATGGCTATAGGTGTCGTCTGCTGTTATCTGATATGTGAGCATGTGTGTGTGATCACACCTAATGTGAAGTCTCCCACTCTCTCTATCGCAGACTCATCATCACCCATTAACAGGACGAATACTAAAATAAGGAGATGCATGATGCCGTGATGAACTACAGCTGTGAGAACAGAGAGAGAGAGAGAGAGAGAGAGAGAGAGAGAGAGAGAGAGAGAGAGAGAGAGAGAGAGAGAGAGAGAGAGAGAGAGAGAGAGAGAGAGAGAGAGAGAGAGAGAGAGAGAGAGAGAGAGAGAGAGAGAGAGAGAGAGAGAGAGAGAGAGAGAGAGAGAGAGAGAGAGAGAGAGAGAGAGAGAGAGAGAGAGAGAGAGAGACAGAGACAGAGACAGAGACAGAGACAGAGACAGAGACAGAGACAGAGACAGAGACAGAGACAGAGACAGAGACAGAGACAGAGACAGAGACAGAGACAGAGACAGAGAGAGAGAGATGACTAATCTAATTAAAACAGACTGAAATCGATGACATCACTGTTACAGGTATTAGAACACAAAAGTTGTCTTCCTGTATATGGGTAGTCTGTGTGGAGTGGAATTGACTAAATGTGTTAGTAAAGTTGTTGTTTGCAACAATGCTATAGGATGTTGTTGTTGTTTTAGTGGTGGGTTCAGAGGTCAAGGTTTTAATCAGCGCTGACATTTGCCTCTTTCCCTATCTCCTCTCTCTCTCAGGCTAGTTACATCCATATCGATGGCAGTGTCCCCTCATTAATGACCACTCTCTCTCTCGCTCTCCTTCTTTCCATCTCCCTCTCTCTCTCTCAGGCCAGTTACATCCATATCGATGGAAGTGTCCCCTCAGTAATGACCACTCTCTCTCTCTTTCCCTCTCTCCCTCTCCCTCTCCCTCTCCCTCTCCCTCTCCCTCTCCCTCCCTCCCTCTCCCTCTCCCTCCCTCTCTCTCTCTCTCAGGCCAGTTACATCCGTATCGATGGCAGTGTTCCGTCCTCAGAACGTATCCACCTGGTTCACCAGTTCCAGAATGACCCTGAGACCCGTGTGGCCGTCCTCAGCATACAGGCTGCTGGGCAGGTACTGCATGTACAGACCATAGAAACAGTTATGACAGAAGTCATTATATTTCTATGGTACAGACCCTCTACTGGTCATCAGAATACTGGGCATATACATCCAACATGTGTCCCAATTCCAGTCCCAAAGTAACACTTTTTGACCTGTTCCAGTTTATTTGTAATATGTAGTAAATAGATGAGATCTTTCTTTCCAGAGCTCTCATTAAAAACAGTAAAAAAAGTTCAGGACGTTCTTGACTAATGGCCTAAACTCACTAAAGGCGTATGTGTGATTTATTTTAGAATGTGTTGTTTCGAATTATAACGACCCAGCCGAAGCGGGGCGTGCAGGTTGTCAGCTTTGATGCCTTGCTCAATTAGAACGTCTCTGTTCTGGTGTTTTAGCGCTGGCGCCGTAGTCACACAAAACAAAAAAAACAAAAAGTATTAGCTTCTTTTCTTTTGGCTCATTTGTATTGGAAGATGTAGCTAAGGGTTGAGGCTTTACCATACATGCTAAATTAGACCAATTCATCTACTTATGGAAACACAACATCGCTATCAGCAAAGATGATTGGAGGTATGCTCCTTTGTAGCTCGGTTGGTAGAGCCTGGCGCTTGTAACCGCGCTGGGTTTGATTCCCAGAACCACCCATATGTCAAATGTATGCATGCATGACTGTGAGTCTCTTTGGATAAAAGCGTCTTCTAAATGGTATATATTATAATATTATATGTACTGTCCTGCTAGCATACAGTCACTGCTCTGCCTGTCCCGTCCTTTTCACCCGCCTCGCTCTGCTTGCTCCGCCCGTCCGCTTAAGTGAGTGTGTGGTCTGTGGTGTCCAGGGCCTGACGTTCACAGCAGCCACTCACGTGGTGTTTGCTGAGCTGTACTGGAACCCTGGCCATGTGAAGCAGGCTGAGGACCGGGCGCACCGCATCGGACAGACCGCCTCCGTCCACGTGCACTACCTCATCGCCAAGGGAACCTTCGACACCGTCATGTGGGGCATGCTAAACAGGAAGGTGTGTGTGCGCGTGCGTGCGTGTGTGTTTTAACAGGAAGGTAGGTACTTTTCATAGAAATAGATTTACTAGAAGGGACAGGACAAAGCCCCCGAGACCACCTTGTCAATTTGACTGGAACACAGTGGGTTGAATGGCGGGGCGGGTACTCTCAATATATCTGTCATTCTATGGGGTACTAATATCCACTGCATGAACACCGTTTCCAGAGTATTGGGTTTTAACCAATAAAATGTCTGGCATCCTTCTTTAGCAAAAACCTTTTAGAGGCCATTACAGAAGTATCAGAGTGATGTTGTTGTTGACCTTGGTGTTTATTTTATTGTTTATTGAACTTGTTGTTGTTTATTATGCTGCAAAGAACAGAACATGTTGGATTCTTCAGTTTAGGATCACATTCATTAGTGCACATTGTAGCAAAACAAGTGTTTCTTATTGGACAAGTTCTGATTGCCCCTCCCCTCCCTGATTTAGTCCATTTTCTTCCATTAAGTGCTTAAAGGGAAAATCCAAACACTGTTTTTGCTTCTTGAAAGTCCAACATATTTTATTTTTGAGTGGAGTTTTCCTGTTCGTGTTGTTCTGATATGAGACTGTGTGTTTGTGTGTGTGTTGTTGACAGGAAACGGTAACAGGCAGTACTCTGAATGGTAAGAAGGAGTACTTAAAGGCGGAGGTGGGGGATAAGGACAAATGGGACTTCCTGAACTTCGCAGAGGCGTGGACGCCAAGCGGGATGACCCTGGCAGCAGGAGGACAGGTTGACAATGACAAAGACCCTGTATTCTTTAACCATGTGAGTCACTGGTCTAGTGCAACAGATCAGATTAATGATATGCTTTACAACAGATCAGATGAATGACCTGCTTTACAACAGATCAGATGAATGACAGGCTTTTACAACAGATCAGATGAATGACCTGCTTTACACCAGATCAGATGAAAGACAGGCTTTTACAACAGATCAGATGAATGACATGCTTTTACAACAGATCAGATTAATGACATGCTTTACAACAGAACAGATTAATGACAGGCTTTTACAACAGATCAGATGAATGACAGGCTTTACAACAGATCAGATGAATGACATGCTTTACAACAGATCAGATGAATGACAGGCTTTTACAACAGATCAAATGAATGACAGGCTTTACAACAGATCAGATGAATGACAGGCTTTACAACAGATCAGATGAATGACATGTTTTATAACAGATCAGATGAATGACATGCTTTACAACAGATCAGATGAATGACAGGCTTTTACAACAGATCAAATGAATGACAGGCTTTACAACAGATCAGATGAATGACAGGCTTTACAACAGATCAGATGAATGACATGTTTTATAACAGATCAGATGAATGACAGGCTTTACAACAGATCAGATGAATGACATGCTTTACAACAGATCAGATGAATGACATGTTTTATAACAGATCAGATGAATTACATGCTTTACAACAGATCAGATTAATGACAGGCTTTTACAACAGATCAGATGAATGACAGGCTTTACAACAGATCAGATGAATGACAGGCTTTTACAACAGATCAGATGAATGACATGCTTTTACAACAGATCAGATGAATGACAGGCTTTACAACAGATCAGATGAATGAAATGCTTTTACAACAGATCAGATGAATGAAATGCTTTTACAACAGATCAGATGAATGACAGGCTTTACAACAGATCAGATTAATGACATGCTTTTACAACATATCAGATGAATGACAGGCTTTTACAACAGATCAGATGAATGACAGGCTTTTACAACAGATCAGATGAATGACAGGCTTTTACAACAGATCAGATGAATAATCGGCTTTACAACAGATCAGATGAATGAAATGCTTTTACAACAGATCAGATGAATGAAATGCTTTTACAACAGATCAGATGAATGACAGGCTTTACAACAGATCAGATTAATGACATGCTTTTACAACATATCAGATGAATGACAGGCTTTTACAACAGATCAGATGAATGACAGGCTTTTACAACAGATCAGATGAATGACATGCTTTACAACAGATCAGATGAATGACAGGCTTTTACAACAGATCAGATGAATGACAGGCTGTTACGAACCCCGTGGCTCTAAACATCTAGGGTGGATGGACATGAGACCCGTAACATAAATTCATGTAAATTATAAGTGTGGCATGGAATAGTGAGAACAAATAAGACACAACTACCATGAACTACCGTCAAACACAAAGTGTTTATTTATGAACACACGGTAAGGGTTTGGGAAAAAGGGCTGAGCAGGACCCAAGAAATGAAACAATAGTGTAAAACCCCCTAAACTGATCTAGCCTGCCTGAAGAACCGCTAGGCTACTGCTACCATACAAAAATACAGTGGGTGGTCCGCTCAGGTCTAACTGGTGTTTATAGACAGATTTCTTCCTACGGGTAATGTACGCCCAAGGGCAACTAGCTTAAACCCCCCTTTTCCCAAAAAAACACACAAAACTACTAAACAGGGTACTCAGCAATTAAATAAGTACACAGGATACAACAGTATCCACACTCAGGTAAAGAAATATATTCTACTAATGTTACCAATAGGGTAACCAACAACTTAGTGCGTACACAACACACAGGACACCACCGTGTCCATACTCACATATGGCAAAAAGTCTCTCTCTCTCAACAAACACAAGTCTGGTTTTTATAAAATGGGATGTGTGATTGAACAAACGAATAACAGGTGGTGCAATTAACAGGAATGTTCACTGATTGGTCCAATCAGCAGACACCTCAACGACCACCAATCAGGAACATACAGGACACCTGTGATTAGGGCAGAAAGAGTAGGAACACACAAAAACACAGGATACCTGTATCCGTAACACTCCCACCCTTAAAAGAGCAAACCAAAATGGTTTGCGACACACGTACTATCACAACACCCAAATTCACAAATCATCCTATCGGGATAACAAAAAAAAACCTAGATCATTACACACGAGACAAAGCATCTGCCAACACATTATCTAACCCCTTTTTGTGGCGGATCTCCAAATTATAATTTTGCACGACAAGTGCCCAACGCATAAGGCGTTGGTTCTGGTTGTACATCCGGTGGAGAAAAACTAAGGGGGTTATGGTCAGTATACACTACCACTGGTAATGCACTGGAACCAACATAAACTTCAAAGTACTGCAGAGCTAACAACAAAGCTAGAGCTTCTTGTTCAATGGTGGAATAGTTTGTCTGACATTTGTTAAATTTCCGTGAAAAATAACAGACAGGATGGTCCACTCCACTCTGGTCTTGCTGCAGTAGAACAGCACCAGCACCTCTGGCACTTGCATCTACCTCCAGTTTAAACGGCCGCTCAAAATCTGGCGCAGCAAGAACAGGAGTACTACACAAGAGTGCTTTAGCAGTGTTGAAAGCAGTACAACAATCTTCAGACCATACAAATTTTCTCGCCGGACTGAGCAAATCCGTTAATGGAGCAACTACCGCAGAGAAATTTTTTACAGAAACTACGGTAGTAGCCAACCATCCCTAAAAAACGGCGTAGCTCTCTTCTGGTGGTAGGTGCGGGAAATGCGTTTATAGCTGAGACCTTGGCATCTACAGGGCGCACCTGACCATGGCCGACCTGTTTACCAAGATAAGTAACAGTAGCCTTCCCAAACTCGCACTTTGCTAAGTTCAGGGTTAGAGAAGCGGTTGCTAGACGTTCACACACTACCCTTAGAGTGTTAACATGATCAGACCACTCAGTTGAATAAATGACCAGATCATCAAGGTAAGCACTACAATTTGGAACTCCAGCCAATACTGTGTTAACCAGGCGTTGGAAAGTGGCTGGTGCGTTCCGCATCCCAAATGCCATGACAGCATATTGTAGGAAGTGATCTGGGGTCACAAATGCAGAGATGTCGGAGGCACGTGGGGTTAACGGCACCTGCCAGTAACCTTTTAGAAGATCTAATTTGGTTACATAGGTAGCAGCACCAACAGTATCAATACAGTCATCCAGTCTGGGTAACGGGAACGAGTCGGGCACTGTGACAGCATTGACTTTCCGATAGTCCGTACATAATCTGGATGTCCCATCAGGTTTAGGAACCAGAATGCACGGAGAACTCCAAGGACTTGAACTTGGCATAGCCAGGTTATTCTCCAGCAAATAACCGACCTCACCCCTCATTATCTTTCTCTTAGCGACGTTGACACGATAAGGATGTTGCTTGATAGGTGCAGCGTTTCCAACATTAATGTCATGTTCTAACACATTTGTACATGTAGGAACATCATTAAAAAGACATGGAAAGCTGTGTAATAGTCTCACAATATCATCTGACTGTCTGTCCGTTAAATTAATCAGGCTTGACGGGAGAGACAGCAGCATCTCTGAATTGGGCAATCTAGCACACTGCTGCTGAGTATTGCGCAACTCCAAACCATCTCCGTCCACATCATTAACATGACCTCCCACTACAGCCGTAGCAGCAACAGAGACAGCCGACTCGGCCAGTTTCTCTGGACTGTCTACCTGAGTGACGGGTCTGGTGTGGTATGTCTTCAACATGTTAACGTGGCACACACGAGATTGGCGTTTTCTATCAGGAGTCTGTATCACATAGTCAGTTTCACTTAGTTTCTTTTCAATGACATAAGGACCAGAGAAACGTGCTGACAATGACGCTCCTGGCACAGGCAACAATACAAGAACTCGGTCACCTGGCTGCAGTGAACGAGAAACAGCCTGTGTGTCATAGTGTCGTTTCATCCGTTTCTGTGAGGAAGACAGTGCTTCCTTTGCTAGAGCACAGGCAGCATGTAGGCGCTCACGAAGCGACTAACGTAGTCCAACACATTTTCTTTCACACACAACTCTTGTGACAAAAACTGATCCTTAAGGACTTTCATAGGTCCTCTCATGGTGTGTCCAAACACCAGTTCAGCTGGGCTGAACCCTAGGGATTCCTGTACTGTCTCACGGACAGCAAACAACACTAGAGGAACTCCCTCATCCCAATCTTTCTCAGATTCCAAACAATATTTACGGAGCATAGACTTCAGGGTCTGATGCCAACGTTCAAGCGCACCCTGAGACTCTGGGTGATATGCGCTTGACACACGGTGTGTAACTGACAAGGATTTTAACACTTGTTTGAAAAGTTTAGAAAGGAAATTCGTACCCTGATCAGTTTGTATCACCTTAGGTAATCCAAAAGTTGAGAAGAATTTGATCAACGCTTTACTCACCACCGGAGCAGTAATCCTTCGCAGAGGAATGGCCTCTGGGTACCTGGTGGCTACACACATAATTGTCAACATAAACTGGTTACCAGATTTTGTTTTTGGTAATGGTCCAACACAATCAACCATCACATGTTCGAATGGTTCACCTATGGCCGGTATGGGACAAAGAGGCGCGGGGAAATAACCTGGTTCGGTTTCCCAACTACTTGACAGGTGTGGCAAGTCCGACAGAACTGAGCCACATCTTGTTTTAAACCAGGCCAAAAGAAATGTCGCAAAACACGATCATAAGTCTTGGTGACTCCCAGATGTCCGGACCACTGGTGATCATGAGCGAGGGATAAAACATTTTGTCGAAAGGCTGTAGGAATCACTATTTGGTAAACAGCATTCCAATCTCCGCCAGCGTCAACATGGGATGTCCATTTACGCATGAGGAGATTACCATCAATGAAGTATGCCATGTTTTTCTTCTTTAGCTCGTCTTTTGAGACAACACTAGAAAAACATTTAGCCAGGCTAATGTCAACCTGTTGGTTAGCGATCAGCTGCTCACGAGTAACTGGTAACTGTATTGCTTCAGCAACAAGTTCCACATCCTTCTTCCTTTCTCTGGGCTGTTGGTCAGACTGCACCAGCTTACCAGAGGTAGCACCCGAACTATCCTCTGGGTCACACTCTCTGAATAGAATCGTGTCTGACAAATCTACCACTTCACCCACTTGTCGTGCTTGAGCACGTGTGACAGCACAAGCGGGAACACATCTGGATAACCCTGTGCCAGCTCCTCGGAGAGAGACTGGTCACTTTTATCCAATACCTCCAATATGGGTATTACCTTTCCTCCGGCAATATCGTTGCCCATTATAAAGGTCACCCCTTTTACTGGCAACATCGGACGTACGCCAACTCTGAACAATCCACTGACTAACTCAGAGTGTACGTTCACAAAGTGCAATGGCACTGGGACGAAACCCATTTCAATTCCTTGTACTAACACACTGGAACCACAATATGTATTACTGGACAAGGGCAACACATCAGCTAGTATGAACGACTGCGCCGCACCAGTACCTCTGAGGATTCTAACTGGACGCTGAGACGCTTCATCATCTGATATAGAAACAAACCCCTCAAAAATGAACGGTTCATAACTGTGATCTGGGACAGGGACTTTCAAACCACATTCACTATGAGGCTTCTGTCTTGATTCCGGCCCTACAACCGTACGAATCAGCCCAACACCCGTTGGCGGCCTGGCGTGCTGAGGCATCCCCGGTTTGCGTTTTAGCAGAAAGCAATCATTAACTATATGTCCCACCTTATGACAATAGAAACAGTGACGCACATCTTTTGGGCGTGCTGGATGTACTGCTGGTCGACTAGGATTAAAAGTTAGCAACTCCGCAGCCCGGCTCTCCGTACGAGCCGAAAACACGCTCTTATGCGTCAACACAAACTTCGTCTGCCAATACAGACGCTTCCGACAGTGAGGATACTTTCTGTTCGTTCAGATAAACTACAATGCGTTCCGGTAAACAATTTTTAAACTCTTCTAACAAGATTAACTCCCGTAGAGAGTTAAAATCAGTTACCTTACTAGCACTGTGCCATTTGTCAAACAGATTTCCTTTGTCTCTAGCAAACTCCACATAAGTCTGAGTAGGAGACTTTTTATGAGACCTAAATCTCTGTCGATATGCCTCAGGAACAAGCTCATAGGCACGAAGAACAGTAGCTTTGACCACCTCATAATTCAAACTGTCTTCAAGAGGTAGCGCTGCCAGAACCTCTTGGGCTTTACCTGTTAGCTTACACTGAAGTAATAGGCACCATACCTCGTCGGGCCATTTCAATGCTACCGCTATACGCTCAAACACACTGAAATAGGAATCAACCTCTGACTCCCTAAACACAGGTACCAAGGTGATCTGTCTACTAATATCAAATGTAGCAGACGACACCGCTGGTGAGGCTGGCTCACTAGCAGGCATAGTATGAGCAGAGACTAACCTCGCTGTTTCTGCCTCTAGTTCCATTTTACGCATCTCCAGTTCCATCTTACGCGTCTCCAGTTCTTGATCAAGCCTACGCGTCTCCAGTTCCAACTTACGCGTCTCCTGTTCTGCCTCTAGCTTACGCGTCTCCTGTTCTGCCTCTAGCTTACGCGTCTCCTGTTCTGCCTCTAGCTTACGCGTCTCCTGTTCTGCCTCTAGCTTACGCGTCTCCTGTTCTGCCTCTAGTTCCATTTTACGCATCTCCAGCTTGTCTTGCCTGATTTGTGCCCGCTCTTCCGCCTCTATTTGGAGCCGTGTCGAGCGGACATCCATCCTGGCATCACTGTCAGTCAGTGGGGAGAGTGGGTCATAACGGGGCAATGTGGCTGGAGCCTTAGCCTCGTCCTCAGACACTGATGGGCTTACAGGAACAGCAACCACATCCCCTACAGGAGCAGCAGACTCAGGCGGCGGTAACACAAGCACTCGCTCGCTCAACAATATCGCTAGCACTACTTCCCTAACTTCTGCTTTCACTATACCCCTCGGTATGGGTACAGAAAAGTGGTCAGCCAAAGCCTGTAGATCCACTCTACGGCAATTATCAAAAACCTCCCACGTAGGGTTTTCCAAAAATGCCTCCAACTCAAAAGTAGCCATCCTACTAGCAACACGAGCCGTCGACTACTGAACACACAAAAAAAACAGGTAGTTACAGCTGCTAAGCTCAACACCGAACCAGACACTAACTAATTTACATGAGTAGCATGGGATAGATAGGATCCCGGACGAGCCCCCACTTTATGTTACGAACCCCGTGGCTCTAAACATCTAGGGTGGATGGACATGAGACCCGTAACATAAATTCATGTAAATTATAAGTGTGGCATGGAATAGTGAGAACAAATAAGACACAACTACCATGAACTACCGTCAAACACAAAGTGTTTATTTATGAACACACGGTAAGGGTTTGGGAAAAAGGGCTGAGCAGGACCCAAGAAATGAAACAATAGTGTAAAACCCCTAAACTGATCTAGCCTGCCTGAAGAACCGCTAGGCTACTGCTACCATACAAAAATACAGTGGGTGGTCCGCTCAGGTCTAACTGGTGTTTATAGACAGATTTCTTCCTACGGGTAATGTACGCCCAAGGGCAACTAGCTTAAACCCCCCTTTTCCCAAAAAACACACAAAACTACTAAACAGGGTACTCAGCAATTAAATAAGTACACAGGATACAACAGTATCCACACTCAGGTAAAGAAATATATTCTACTAATGTTACCAATAGGGTAACCAACAACTTAGTGCGTACACAACACACAGGACACCACCGTGTCCATACTCACATATGGCAAAAAGTCTCTCTCTCTCAACAAACACAAGTCTGGTTTTTATAAAATGGGATGTGTGATTGAACAAACGAATAACAGGTGGTGCAATTAACAGGAATGTTCACTGATTGGTCCAATCAGCAGACACCTCAACGACCACCAATCAGGAACATACAGGACACCTGTGATTAGGGCAGAAAGAGTAGGAACACACAAAAACACAGGATACCTGTATCCGTAACACAGGCTTTTACAACAGATCAGATGAATGACATGCTTTACAACAGATCAGATGAATGACAGGCTTTTACAACAGATCAGATGAATGACATGCTTTACAACAGATCAGATGAATTACATGTTTTATAACAGATCAGATGAATTACATGCTTTACAACAGATCAGATTAATGACAGGCTTTTACAACAGATCAGATGAATGACAGGCTTTACAACAGATCAGATGAATGACATGCTTTACAACAGATCAGATGAATGACAGGCTTTTACAACAGATCAAATCAATGACAGGCTTTACAGCAGATCAGATGAATGACATGCTTTTACAATAGATCAGATGAATGACATGCTTTACAATATATCAGATGAATGACAGGCTTTTACAACAGATCAGATGAATGAAATGCTTTTACAACAGATCAGATGAATGAAATGCTTTTACAACAGATCAGATGAATGACAGGCTTTACAACAGATCAGATTAATGACATGCTTTTACAACATATTAGATGAATGACAGGCTTTTACAACAGATCAGATGAATGACAGGCTTTACAGAAGATCAGATTAATTACATGCTTTACAGCAGATCAGATGAATGACAGGCTTTTACAACAGATCAGATGAATGACAGGCTTTTACAACAGATCAGATGAATGACAGGCTTTACAACAGATCAGATGAATGACATGCTTTACAACATATCAGATGAATGACAGGCTTTTACAACAGATCAGATGAATGACAGGCTTTTACAACAGATCAGATGAATGACAGGCTTTACAGCAGATCAGATGAATTACATGCTTTACAGCGGATCAGATGAATGACAGGCTTTTACAACAGATCAGATGAATGACAGGCTTTTACAACAGATCAGATGAATGACAGGCTTTACAACAGATCAGATGAATGACATGCTTTACAACAGATCAGATGAATGACAGGCTTTTACAACAGATCAAATTAATGACAGGCTTTACAACAGATCAGATGAATGACAGGCTTTTACAATAGATCAGATGAATGACATGCTTTACAACATATCAGATGAATGACAGGCTTTTACAACAGATCAGATGAATGAAATGCTTTTACAACAGATCATATGAATGACAGGCTTTTACAACAGATCAGATGAATGACAGGCTTTACAACAGATCAGATTAATGACATGCTTTTACAACATATCAGATGAATGACAGGCTTTTACAACAGATCAGATGAATGACAGGCTTTTACAACAGATCAGATGAATGACATGCTTTACAACAGATCAGATGAATGACAGGCTTTTACAACAGATCAGATGAATGACAGGCTTTACAGCAGATCAGATGAATTACATGCTTTACAGCAGATCATATGAATGACAGGCTTTTACAACAGATCAGATGAATGACAGGCTTTTACAACAGATCAGATGAATGATCGGCTTTACAACAGATCAGATGAATGACATGCTTTTACAACAGATCAGATGAATGACATGCTTTTACAACAGATCAGATGAATTACATGCTTTACAACAGATCAGATGAATTACATGCTTTACAGCGGATCAGATGAATGACAGGCTTTTACAACAGATCAGATGAATGACAGGCTTTTACAACAGATCAGATGAATGACAGGCTTTACAACAGATCAGATGAATGACATGCTTTACAACAGATCAGATGAATGACAGGCTTTTACAACAGATCAAATTAATGACAGGCTTTACAACAGATCAGATGAATGACAGGCTTTTACAATAGATCAGATGAATGACATGCTTTACAACATATCAGATGAATGACAGGCTTTTACAACAGATCAGATGAATGAAATGCTTTTACAACAGATCATATGAATGACAGGCTTTTACAACAGATCAGATGAATGACAGGCTTTACAACAGATCAGATTAATGACATGCTTTTACAACATATCAGATGAATGACAGGCTTTTACAACAGATCAGATGAATGACAGGCTTTTACAACAGATCAGATGAATGACATGCTTTACAACAGATCAGATGAATGACAGGCTTTTACAACAGATCAGATGAATGACAGGCTTTACAGCAGATCAGATGAATTACATGCTTTACAGCAGATCATATGAATGACAGGCTTTTACAACAGATCAGATGAATGACAGGCTTTTACAACAGATCAGATGAATGATCGGCTTTACAACAGATCAGATGAATGACATGCTTTTACAACAGATCAGATGAATGACATGCTTTTACAACAGATCAGATGAATTACATGCTTTACAACAGATCAGATGAATGACATGCTTTACAACAGATCAGATGAATGACAGGCTTTTACAACAGATCAAATTAATGACAGGCTTTACAACAGATCAGATGAATGACAGGCTTTTACAATAGATCAGATGAATGACATGCTTTACAACATATCAGATGAATGACAGGCTTTTACAACAGATCAGATGAATGAAATGCTTTTACAACAGATCAGATGAATGACAGGCTTTACAACAGATCAGATTAATGACATGCTTTTACAACATATCAGATGAATGACAGGCTTTTACAACAGATCAGATGAATGACAGGCTTTTACAACAGATCAGATGAATGACATGCTTTACAACAGATCAGATGAATGACAGGCTTTTACAACAGATCAGATGAATGACAGGCTTTTACAACAGATCAGATGAATGACATGCTTTACAACAGATCAGATGAATGACATGCTTTTACAACAGATCAGATGAATGACATGCTTTTACAACAGATCAGATGAATTACATGCTTTACAACAGATCAAATGAATGACATGCTTTACAACAGATCAGATGAATGACAGGCTTTTACAACAGATCAGATGAATGACAGGCTTTACAGCAGATCAGATGAATTACATGCTTTACAGCAGATCATATGAATGACAGGCTTTTACAACAGATCAGATGAATGACAGGCTTTTACAACAGATCAGATGAATGATTGGCTTTACAACAGATCAGATGAATGACATGCTTTACAACAGATCAGATGAATGACAGGCTTTTACAACAGATCAGATGAATGACAGGCTTTACAGCAGATCAGATGAATGACATGCTTTACAGCAGATCAGATGAATGACAGGCTTTTACAACAGATCAGATGAATGACAGGCTTTTACAACAGATCAGATGAATGATCGGCTTTACAACAGATCAGATGAATGACATGCTTTTACAACAGATCAGATGAATGACAGGCTTTTACAACAGATCAGATGAATGACATGCTTTACAACAGATCAGATGAATGACATGCTTTTACAACAGATCAGATGAATGACATGCTTTTACAACAGATCAGATGAATGACATGCTTTACAACAGATCAGATGAATGACAGGCTTTTACAACAGATCAGATGAATGACAGGCTTTTACAACAGATCAGATGAATGACAGGCTTTTACAACAGTCTTACCGTGACTCTGTCCCTCCTCTCTGCAGTTTGAGAAGGACAAACAGCACGACATCCGTTCCTTCTTCTCTCCGGGTATGGAGAAGAAGAGGAAGAGAACAGAGGATGAGGTTTGCCAATCCCCCGTTACCCCCACAGAGAAGGAGGGTTCTATAGACTTGGATGTGGAGAACCCAGAGAACGACAAGGAGAAAAACTCCCAAGATCCCCCTGACCTCCAGGACCAGGACCTAGACTTCTCTCCCCAGGTGAAGAGGCTGCGGCTGCCCACCCCCACCCTCACCCCCAGCGCTACCCACAGCCCCAGGTCTCGTCTTGGAGGGAAGAGGACGTCCCTCCCGGGGGGGCACCAGCAGCAGCCCCCTGGCCCCTCTGTTTACCCCCCGTCGGCTCTCTGAGAAAGGGACCCCAAAACCAAGGTTGAGCCCAAGACCAGGTGCACCAGACCAGGGGAAGGAAGAGGAGTGGAGCTGTGGGGCCTGTACTTACTCCAACAGCATCCTGCTCCCTTACTGTGAGGTGTGTGAGTCCCCACGCCCCAGGCCCAGCACTTGTGAGTACACACACACACACACACACGTTGGCAGGCGTAACATACACCAAGTCAGAAATAGACCAGCGTGACAACGTGTCTCTGCTAGATGACAATGAGGACAAGAGGAAGCAACACAACGTTCACCTGACTGTCAAGTGACAGACAGTCACAAGGCATGCTCTCTTTGTGCCACGTGTCTCAAAGTTTAGAAAGTAAAGTTAATGAATTGGCTGGGCTGAAGTTAAAGTTCCTCAAGGCACTCTGGCTGACTGTCACTCTGTGGTGCTATCATATAAGACTGGGAGAAGGAAGGTAACTTTCTCTCCTCAAACACAGACTCAGTTGGCAGTACCGGGGAAAAGTGGAGGGCGTAAAGAGGGGGGTGAGGGAGGGTTGAGATCAGCCCTCAGTCTTTAAAGGATTCACTGTTCTTCCATCCATCATGACCGAGCAGCACAGGGAATTCACACAGCAGCATCCCTCCTGTCTGTCTCTCAGTAATAATAACCCAGAATAACCCTGCTACCTGCCTGGGTTGGTGCACTGCAAGGCTGGGTTGGTGCTCTGTAAGGCTGGGTTGGTGCTCTGTAAGGCTGGTTTGGTGCTCTGTAAGGCTGGGTTGGTGCTCTGTAAGGCTGGGTTGGTGCTCTGTAAGGCTGGGTTGGTGCTCTGTAAGGCTGGGTTGGTGCTCTGTAAGGCTGGGTTGGTGCTCTGCAAGGCTGGGTTGGTGCTCTGTAAGGCTGGGTTGGTGCTCTGTAAGGCTGGGTTGGTGCTCTGCAAGGCTGGGTTGGTGCTCTGCAAGGCTGGGTTGGTGCTCTGCAAGGCTGGGTTGGTGCTCTGCAAGGCTGGGTTGATGCTCTGTAAGGCTGGGTTGGTGCTCTATAAGGCTGGGTTGGTGCTCTATAAGGCTGGGTTGGTGCTCTGTCTGCCTGAGTAGGTGCTCTGTAAGGCTGGCTTGGTGCTCTGTAAGGCTGGGTTAGTGCTCTATAAGGCTGGGTTGGTGCTCTGTAAGGCTGGGTTGGTGCTCTCGCTGCCTGAGTTGGTGCTCTGTAAGGCTGGGTTGGTGCTCTGTAAGGCTGGGTTGGTGCTCTGGCTGCCTGAGTTGGTGCTCTGTAAGGCTGGGTTGGTGCTCTGCAAGGCTGGGTTGATGCTCTGTAAGGCTGGGTTGATGCTCTGCAAGGCTGGGTTGGTGCTCTGCAAGGCTGGGTTGGTGCTCTGTAAGGCTGGGTTGGTGCTCTGTAAGGCTGGGTTGGTGCTCTGTAAGGCTGGGTTGGTGCTCTGTAAGGCTGGGTTGGTGCTCTGCAAGGCTGGGTTGGTGCTCTGCAAGGCTGGGTTGGTGCTCTGCAAGGCTGGGTTGGTGCTCTGCAAGGCTGGGTTGATGCTCTGTAAGGCTGGGTTGGTGCTCTATAAGGCTGGGTTGGTGCTCTATAAGGCTGGGTTGGTGCTCTGTAAGGCTGGGTTGGTGCTCTGTCTGCCTGAGTAGGTGCTCTGTAAGGCTGGCTTGGTGCTCTGTAAGGCTGGGTTAGTGCTCTATAAGGCTGGGTTGGTGCTCTGTAAGGCTGGGTTGGTGCTCTCGCTGCCTGAGTTGGTGCTCTGTAAGGCTGGGTTGGTGCTCTGTAAGGCTGGGTTGGTGCTCTGGCTGCCTGAGTTGGTGCTCTGTAAGGCTGGGTTGGTGCTCTGCAAGGCTGGGTTGATGCTCTGTAAGGCTGGGTTGATGCTCTGCAAGGCTGGGTTGGTGCTCTGCAAGGCTGGGTTGGTGCTCTGTAAGGCTGGGTTGGTGCTCTGTAAGGCTGGGTTGGTGCTCTGTAAGGCTGGGTTGGTGCTCTGTAAGGCTGGGTTGGTGCTCTGTAAGGCTGGGTTGGTGCTCTGTAAGGCTGGGTTGGTGCTCTGTAAGGCTGACAGACAATAGCGCTGGTGTAGGGGATGTTATACAGGCACCTGACTGTCTGTCAACACTAGAGGAGGGTTGTCTCAATCATAGAAATATAATCACTAGAAAATACATTTTACTTCTATGCTAGACTAGCTCGATCTCAATCATCAAGGACCGATCAAACACACCATTACAATTGTATGTTTTTTGTCACACACACACACACACACACAATCCATTAACAAAATCTGCTCCATTTCATGCTTGACTGAGGTGCGTAATGTTTGATATCTAATCAGCAAACAAACACAGTTCTCTCATGGTATAGCTGACAGCACAGGCAGCATGTTAGAAGGGGAATTTACCAGGCCGTCAGATCTGTAATGACAACAGAGGCCGAGCAACAACTCTGATGGTATTAAGACTTCACATCTCTCAAAACATGACACTGTAATCACTGTAACCAAACAGGAAATGCAGAGATAATAAGCACTACTATATCACAGCATTAGTAAATAAATGCATATTGCGTTCACAGACATTGACAAAGATCACTTTTTTAGAATCGTCAGGAGAATGTCTTGTTTGGCAGGCAGTAGTCTAGTCTGAGGAGAATGTCTTGTTTGGCAGGCAGTAGTCTAGTCTGAGGAGAATGTCTTGTTTGGCAGGCAGTAGTCTAGTCTGAGGAGACTGTCTTGTTTGGCAGGCAGTAGTCTAGTCTGAGGAGAATGTCTTGTTTGGCAGACAGTAGTCTAGTCTGAGGAGAATGTCTTGTTTGGCAGACAGTAGTCTAGTCTGAGGAGAATGTCTTGTTTGGCAGACAGTAGACTAGTCTGAGGAGAATGTCTTGTTTGGCAGGCAGTAGTCTAGTCTGAGGAGAATGTCTTGTTTGGCAGGCAGTAGTCTAGTCTGAGGAGAATGTCTTGTTTGGCAGACAGTAGTCTAGTCTGAGGAGAATGTCTTGTTTGGCAGACAGTAGACTAGTCTGAGGAGAATGTCTTGTTTGGCAGGCAGTAGTCTAGTCTGAGGAGAATGTCTTGTTTGGCAGACAGTAGACTAGTCTGAGGAGAATTGAGCTGCAGTCTCTTGTCCCCTCAGCTCGTTAATTGTAGGGGCTCGGAGTCGGGGCGCTGGTAAATTCAGGTGACATTTGAGAAAATCTATAAGAGGATGGCCTTTCAGAAACACACCTCACAATGGAAACATCATGAATTAGTCTATTAGAAGTTAGTTCTTCCACTGTTCTGCGACGTCCACAAACCCAACAAAATAAAACAATTTCAGGATGTCGCAATTTATCCAAAGATTGCCCACAGATTAACTTTGAGTTGAGAATCAGTTACATATTGATGTCCCGTATCCTGCTCCTTTTCAACATATCAGCAGCATTTTATTAGTTTTCACCGCGTGTCACCAAGTCACAAGTATTCCACACTGTCTGAGCAGAATGACAAGAATCTGTCTCTCTCAACAAGCAGCTGCTCACATTTGAATTCAAGCATTATTTTTGTGACTGTGTGAAGCATTGTGTCTCTGCTCCCCTAACAGTTCTTTGGACTACTTACTGTAATCTTGGCCTATGTACATTTCACTGAACACAACTGTATAAATCTAATCTGTGTAGTTTTCCATGTGTTATACACTGATATGAACTGCTAGGCTACATGTCAATCTATAAAGGACCTGGTTGTGTTTTCTCTTTTCCACCTCTCAGCTCCAGACTCACAGTCTACAGGTTCACATGCTGTGTCCCCAGGCTCCAGGCCTGATCAGTCCACCCCTAGAGAACACCCCTGGATCATCCTCTCTGGGTCAGACAGCGAGCAGGAGGACACCCCCTGTCCTGGTCCTGCCTCTCTCGGTACAACTGTACCACAGACAGACGGTCAACAGAGAGATCAGGAGGAGGAGAGACAGACAGACGGTCAACAGAGAGATCAGGAGGAGGAGAGACAGACAGACGGTCAACAGAGAGATCAGGAGGAGGAGAGACAGACAGACGGTCAACAGAGAGATCAGGAGGAGGAGAGACAGACAGACGGTCAACAGAGAGATCAGGAGGAGGAGAGACAGACAGACAGTCAACAGAGAGATCAGGAGGAGGAGAGACAGACAGACAGTCAACAGAGAGATCAGGAGGAGGAGAGGCTCAAAGGCAAACAATCACCAGTAGAGAACCAGTCAGCCCCTCATGATCACACTGATGGTAATCCAACTTTAATCTTCCCTTTCCTCCTTCCCTCCTTCCCTTTTGTCTTTTCCTCTGGGGGATATTGTCTGGGGTGAATAGTTACCCAGATGGTATAATGCTGTAATGATATCGATCACTCTGAGGTAATCATCAATATGCTGCCTCCCTCCCATGTGTGGTGAATGGGTAAGGGGGTGTGTAACGCATATTACTATCATTATTATTATTGTTATATTATTATTATTATTATTGTTGTTGTTGTTATTGTAGTAAAGGATATTGCCTGTTTATTCTCTTCACATCATGCCATATGGGATTAAACTGGCTCTGAAGTATAGGTTCATGGAATTGATTTTATTTTATGTGTATTTTGCATTCTGAAAACAGAAGTGAATTTATTCAATAACTCCGTAAGAAGAAGACGTGTCTACTGTATGTATGTGTCAGGAGGAGTCATATTATCGCCCCTCGCCAGCCTGTCTGTCTGTCTGTCTGTCAGTACATTAATTAACACCCTCAACAGCATCAACCAGCTCCAAACACCCCTGCATGCTTTCATCCAGAGTCATCAAAACACATCACACATTCTGATCCAGAAATATGTCCAGATCCAACAAAAAAACACAAAAAAAGAACAGTCCTGCCTCGTCTTGTCTTTCCCATTGTGGACAATGAATGGCAGCTAATGGCCTTGTGTCATGTCACTCACTTCTGATGGTGATGTGACACTAGTGGCTGGGTGTTCTATTTACAGACAGCCATTCCTCAGTCTCAGGGTTAATGTGGAACAGTGCAGTGGACCAATAAAAGTGACCTATGAGAGAGGGAGAGAGAGATAATGAATTCTAGACGACAGAGAGGCATTAGATTCTAGAAGACTAGACAAGGTGACTCAGACCAATTAGACCAAGGAGGACTGTGGAATGACAAGTTAACTCCCTGAGGTCTACTGTGGGCAGCTAGCGTTCATATTCTGTGCAGTGACATCCTAATAAGAGTACTTTGTAAGATGAATTACCCCAGTCTTATAAACCGCCCCATTTTAATGCAGTATTCACATCACACCAAATTCAGTTAGAACTAAAACAGCAACAATATACTGTCGCCCACCTACATAGACATCCTCTCTATTCTAACTAAGGCTCCTGTGGACTGTGGAGGTCCCTCCTAGATGGATTATAGAGTCTAATTTCCACCAATTTACCTTTTCTTGCAGGCGTTGCCATCATTCGGGAGCCTCACCCCTAGACCGTATTGACCTTTCTTTTCTCTCCCTCTCTCCCTCCCTGCAGCCCAGACAGACAGTGTATCTAGTCCTGCTGATGATGAGGACACTATGGCCAGTCTCCCCCTGTACCCCAACATGAAGTTCTGCGCCAGCAAGAACACTGACCGTATCTATCTTTACTCCAAGGTACATGACGGTGCTTCTACTCTGTACTCAACACTACTCCTCCTCCTTCTTCTCCTCCTTCTCCTCCTCCTTCCTCCTCCTTCCTCCTCCTCCTTCCCCTCTCTCCTCCTCTTCCTCCTCCTCCTCCTCCTTCCCCTCTCTCCTCCTCCTCCTCTTCCTCCTCCTCCTGCTCCTTCATCTCCCATCTTTCCTTTAATACCTGGAGTCTAACATGTCTTTGAAATGAGTGACCAATTGAAATGTTAATGGAATATTTTCTGTGACAGACCTCTTATGTACCATCAAAGGATAAGCATCTATCTACCTTCTTCAACATAATAATACCCTTTTAAGGCATAAATCAGATGTGGTTTACCCTTTTAAATCATGTCCGAGTTGCTTAATCCTAGGCCACTCACATTATTCAGAAATTGATTTAATCAACAGCGAAATGTAAAGTATTACGTATGAGGAATTGGCCGTCAAATGTCTTTTTAAAATAGGTTGCGATGCCCAGTTGAAGTGTGTGAATGTGTTTTAAGCTGTCTAATTTATTCTCTCTTCATCAGGAGGACAGTCCACTGCACTGGAACTTCATTCCTCTGGACATTAAACTGGACAGCTGGGAGGACCTACCTGAAGCCTTCAGACGCAGAGAGAACAGGACACAGGTCGGTTTGTTTGACCTGCAAGTAGACAACACTGTAGTCTAGTCACTACAGGGAAGCTGTCACCTAGAGGGAGACATCACTGTAGTGACTACAGGGAAGCTGTCACCTAGAGGGAGACATCACTGTAGTGACTACAGGGAAGCTGTCACCTAGAGGGAGACATCACTGTAGTGACTACAGGGAAGCTGTCACCTAGAGGGAGACATCACTGTAGTCACTACAGGGAAGCTGTCACCTAGAGGGAGACATCACTGTAGTGACTACAGGGAAGCTGTCACCTAGAGGGAGACATCACTGTAGTCACTACAGGGAAGCTGTCACCTAGAGGGAGGCATTTAAAGGTACTGTTCAATGGTCATTTCATTTACTGTGGCTGCCGTTTGGCTATAAAACAAATTACAGATTGTGTCTTTGTTTAACTGCTTTAATGTGGTGTTGATGTGACTCCCTCTGTGTGGGTCAGATCTTGAGGTTTGTGCAGCAGTGGAGCACTCTGACAGCCATGAAGCAGAGATTGATCCGCCGCAGTGGTCTCCTGTTCTGCAGCCCAGTCCTGGCCCTGGACGAGCTGACCAGCACCCAGCGCAAACACAGCAGCACCAAGAGGTAGGTGGGGGGGAGGGATTGGACCTGTCCTATGTCTCCATCCTCCTGTGTTGGTGCCCAGGGCAGCATCAGCTAATCACTGATTAATCCAGGTTCATGTGGGGGTGTCTCAAGAGCCAATCACAGTGGACGTAGGAGGAAATCTGACTCTGCAAACCACTGATTTGACAGAATGTGGGATTTATTCTCTAATCAAGGCCAATCAAGGTTTACCCCATTGACTGCACATCAAGCTGATTTCCAAAGATGATATGTTGGTTAAAGACTTCATGCTGAGAAAGTATGGTAGAAACTAAGTCCAACTGGGAACCCTGGTTCCTACAGAGGTAGAGATTCACTCTGTGACTGAGCTAATACAATACAGGAGTAAGGAGATGGATGGGAAGGTGATTATCTTGTAATAAGGAGCTGGATGAGAAGGTGATTATCTTGTAGTAAGGAGTTGGATGAGAAGGTGTTTATCTTGCAGTAAGGAGATGGATGAGAAGGTGTTTATCTTGTAGTAAGGAGCTGGTTGAGAAGGTGATTATCTTATAGTAAGGAGAAGGTGATTATCTTGTAGTAAGGAGTGGATGAGAAGGTGATTATCTTGTAATAAGGAGCTGGATGAGAAGGCGATAATCTTGTAGTAAGGAGCTGGATGAGAAGGCGATTATCTTGTAGTAAGGAGCTGGATGAGAAGGTGATTATCTTGTAGTAAGGAGCTGGATGAGAAGGTGATTATCCTGTAGTAAGGAGCTGGATGAGAAGGTGATTATCCTGTAGTAAGGAGCTGGATGAGAAGGTGATTATCTTGTAATAAGGAGCTGGATGAGAAGGCGATTATCTTGTTGTAAGGAGCTGGTTGAGAAGGCGATTATCCTGTAGTCAGTTAGACTCTGCTGTAGTGCTGTGCTGGGTTATCCTAAAGGATCAGGGCTGTATTCACAAAGAGAGTCCGAGTAGGAGTGCTGCTGATATAGGATCAGTTTAGCCTTTTAGACACACACACACACACACACACACACACACACACACACACACACACACACCCTCCGCCCCACACCTCTCAGTACTACTGTCAGTTGGACCTAGCTTTCATGTCTTTTCATCCAGCCTCTCTATACTGCGCTGTTTGAAGCCCAAGAGTCCCCTCTCCCCTTCTCTCTTTCATGCAGATCTGCCCCTTCCTCTCTTCTTCCTCCTCCTCCTTTCTTCAAGATTCCTCCTCTTTGATGTGTCCCCATCCTCCTTCCTCCCCTCATCCAGGTATCTGACCATACTCTTCCTCTCCTCCTCCTTCCTCCCCTCATCCAGGTATCTGACCATACTCTTCCTCTCCTCCTTCTCTTCCTCCCCTCATCCAGGTATCTGACCATACTCTTCCTCTCCTCCTCCTTCTTCCCCTCATCCAGGTATCTGACCATACTCTTCCTCTCCTCCTTCTTCCCCTCATCCAGCTATCTGACCATACTCTTCCTCTCCTCCTTCCTCCCCTCATCCAGGTATCTGACCATACTCTTCCTCTCCTCCTTCTTCCCCTCATCCAGGTATCTGACCATACTCTTCCTCTCCTCCTTCTTCCCCTCATCCAGGTATCTGACCATACTCTTCCTCTCCTCCTCCTTCCTCCCCTCATCCAGGTATCTGACCATACTCTTCCTCTCCTCCTCCTTCCTCCCCTCATCCAGGTATCTGACCATACTCTTCCTCTCCTCCTCCTTCCTCCCCTCATCCAGGTATCTGACCATACTCTTCCTCTCCTCCTCCTTCCTCCCCTCATCCAGATATCTGACCATACTCTTCCTCTCCTCCTCCTTCTTCCCCTCATCCAGGTATCTGACCATACTCTTCCTCTCCTCCTCCTTCCTCCCCTCATCCAGATATCTGACCATACTCTTCCTCTCCTCCTCCTTCCTCCCCTCATCCAGGTATCTGACCATACTCTTCCTCTCCTCCTCCTTCCTCCCCTCATCCAGGTATCTGACCATACTCTTCCTCTCCTCCTCCTTCCTCCCCTCATCGAGGTATCTGACCATACTCTTCCTCACTCCATCCTGACCAAACTCCCACTCTCCTCCCGCATCCCTCCATACACTTCCTCCCCTCATCCAGGTACCTAACCATACTCTTCCTCCCCTCATCCAGGTACCTAACCATACTCTTCCTCCCCTCATCCAGGTACCTAACCATACTCTTCCTCCCCTCATCCAGGTACCTAACCATACTCTTCCTCCCCTCATCCAGGTACCTAACCATACTCTTCCTCCCCTCATCCAGGTACCTAACCAAAGAAGACGTGTCCCAGGCCTCTCTCAGTAAGGCCCAGTGTGATGGAGGAACTGTCCGCATGGTCAACAAGGAGAGCTTCTTCACCAAGAGGAGATCTACCTCTATCTCGCTACCCAACACCTCTACCGCCGTCCCAGTGAAGTAGGTCTGCAGTCTCCTATAGTCATAGCAACACTAGTTCATGTTGTAAAACTTTCTCCTCGACATTGGAATTATATTACATTGAAAGACCACTGTATGTCCTGTCTGCACAATTGTGTTCAATACCCAAGGAACTAAATGTGTCCTCAGTTGACATTTAGGTGGTTGAAGTAAGTCTGTGTTTTCGTGGGTTTCGCCAGTGAGGCTCAATGAACTCTTGTCTATGTCTTCTGAGACTGTATGTCCTGGCCTTTACAAGATGCTGTGGGACCAGTGAGTGTTTAGCACAGAGGGACCAGGCTATAATCCACTGTTTTAGAGGCAAGGGACCGACGGCTTGGTGGATAGATGGAGCACATCGCTATGGCAACCACCACAGGGACTGGCTCTTTCTCTCTCACCCAGCGAGTCTTGCTGATTGGTTGAGGACCATCGGGGGCGCTCCAGAGAGCCGTGTCCCATCTGTTCCCTAATATGTCAACGGGCAGTACCCTGGTGGAACACTGTAGCACACACACACTGTGGCAGTGGTCCAGGCTCCCCTTCCTCTCCCTCTGCCTCTCCAGCCAGGAGGAGGGCACACACCGCTAACAACCATATGTCCAGGCTCCCAAAAGCCTGCTTAGATGTAGATGTTCCTATTGAATTAATGCATTGTAACTGTATAGTAATATTTTCCCCACTGGGTACACACTGGTTGAATCAACGTTGTTTCAAAGAAATTACATTAAACCAATCTGTGCCCAGTGGGTTAATACTGTTTATTCACTTGTTGGGCAGTTGACTGACATCTCTCTCTCTCTCTCTCTCTCTCTCTCTCTCTCTCTCTCTCTCTCTCTCTCTCTCTCTCTCTCTCTCTCTCTCTCTCTCTCTCTCTCTCTCTCTCTCTCTCTCTCTCTCTCTCTCTCTCTCTCTCTCTCTCTCTCTCTCTCTCTCTCTCTCTCTCTCTCTCTCTCTCTCTCTCTCTCTCTCTCTCTCTCTGTGTGTCTGTCTCTCTCCTCCCCCCAGGACATCTGAGGTGCACCCAGAGCCTCCTGAGGGTCCGTCAGAGGCTGAAGCTGGGTACCTACAGGCGGTGGACAGTGAAGGTCGGCCCCTGTGCCTGTCTTGCCATAAGGCCTGTGGGTCCACCGGAGGGGCCTGGGACACCCGCTTCTGTAGCCAAAAGTAAGTAGCAGCATTAGTAAAGCCAAGTTAACAGGTCAGTGATGTTGTATATCCTAGCAGGCCTACTGTCTTCCTTTATTAAAGCTCTACAAACTAAATGTTTTCTCATGGGGAAAAATAAAGTAGTTCTGTTCTACTTCATCTATCCTATTAAAGGTGTCAAGAGGAGTTCCAGCTGCGCTCCAGCCAGGCATATATGCGTGTCCGGGTACTGCAGACGGAGCAGGGGGTGTGTCAGAGCTGCGGCCTGCAAGCCCACCAGCTGTACCTGAAGGTCCGCGACGCCCCGCCCACACACAGGAAGGAGATGCTAGAGAACACCTGGCTGGCCCAGCTGTCACTCAAACAGGTTGGTTGGTTTGGATCTCTTTAGCCCCCAACAGGTGAGTGATACAGAGAGGGACCTAGGACCGTTCCATTACTGTGTTTGGGGTCTGACCTACACTACCTGACCTCTCTTAGCCAGGATACAATCTTCTACATCACTTAATGTGCCCTTTACCGAAATTAGCTTTTTAAGCTTCACAAATCAACACAGACACAGAGAATAGATAAGTACAGGAGTGTAAAAGTCCCACTATTGATGTGGGCTAATTTTCAACTGGATTTATCAAAACGCAGCATAATCTCTCTCTTCTCAAATTAGCATATCACATTAATGAAGTTCTACAGAAAACACTCAACTGAAATGGATAGTACCCATTTGGACAATTTTAGCCACTTATTATATAAATCAGTGTGTAGCATTGAGAACAGAAGGGTTGCACCTGTTCCAACCATCTGGGGAGAGACGAAAGGCTTTAGTATATTATATTATACAATGGGAGAGAGAGAGAGAAGAGGAGAAAGAGAGGGAAAGAGAGGGAATCAGTCCTCTCTACTGCTGACTGACACACTGCTCAAGGGGATTACAACAACACCAACACCTTCTATCTTCCCTGGAATCTGCTGCTTTGTGCTGGGGGAAGATGAACTATTAGATATGTGGGTGGAGGGCGTGTGTGGAAGGGGTGTGTGTGGAGGGGGTGTGTGTGTGGGTGGAGGGTGTGTGTGTGTGGGTGGAGGGGGTGTGAGGGTGGGTGGAGGGGGTGTGGGTGGAGGGGGTGTGTGTGTGGGTGGAGGGGGTGTGGGTGGAGGGGGGTGTGGGTGGAGGGGGGTGTGTGTGTGTGGAGGGGTGTGTGTGTGTGTGTGGAGGGGGTGTGTGTGTGTGTGTGGAGGGGGTGTGTGGGTGGGTGGAGGGGGTGTGTGTGTGTGGAGGGGGTGTGGGTGGAGAGGGTGTACTGTACTGTAGACACACAAGGTCCTCTCTCAGCCTGTGTGTGTGTCTGTCTTCCTCTTTATCAGCTCACAGTAAATAGATTGTCCAGGACTGTCAGATCCTCCATTGATTTCTCCCACAGCTCAGCCTCCGCTCAGCCAAGAGCCTGTTTGATTGGCTCTGCCATTTCTACTGTAAAGACCTAACGAGTACCTTCTCTCTCACAGATCAATGGCTGGATTTGGCCTAACACTAACAGGGCCTCTGTACTGCACAAAACTAACCCTTTACTTAGAAATGTATTTATTACAATTTTCTGTGTTGTGTCCAGCTGAATGAGATGATCCGTGCCCCCGTGGAGGGTCAGTTCTGGCAAGTGGACCACATCCGACCCGTCTACAGTGGAGGAGGACAGTGTTCCCTGGACAACTTACAAACACTCTGCACCATCTGCCACAGAACTGTAAGAGTCCAGTACACACACACACACACACACACTGTGCATATGCACACACACCCCATCACACACACAGTGTTCATTGGACAACCCGCACCGTCTGCCATGTAACCACAAGGGACCTGGTCCACTCTGGTCCACTCTCCTCCTTGTGTTCACATACACACTCTGTTCCCCACTCTGGTCCACTCTGTTCCCCACTCTGGTCCACTCTGTTCCCCACTCTGGTCCACTCTGTTCCCCACTCTGGTCCACTCTGTTCCCCACTCTGGTCCACTCTGTTCCCCACTCTGGTCCACTCTGGTCCCCACTCTGGTCCACTCTGTTCCCCACTCTGGTCCACTCTGTTCCCCACTCTGGTCCACTCTGTTCCCCACTCTGGTCCACTCTGTTCCCCACTCTGGTCCACTCTGGTCCCCACTCTGGTCCACTCTGTTCCCCACTCTGGTCCACTCTGTTCCCCACTCTGGTCCACTCTGGTCCCCACTCTGGTCCACTCTGTTCCCCACTCTGGTCCACTCTGTTCCCCACTCTGGTCCACTCTGTTCCCCACTCTGGTCCACTCTGTTCCCCACTCTGGTCCACTCTGTTCCCCACTCTGGTCCACTCTGTTCCCCACTCTGGTCCACTCTGTTCCCCACTCTGGTCCTCTTTGGTCCCCACTCTGGTCCACTCTGTTCCCCACTCTGGTCCACTCTGTTCCCCACTCTGGTCCACTCTGTTCCCCACTCTGGTCCTCTTTGGTCCCCACTCTGGTCCACTCTGTTCCCCACTCTGGTCCACTCTGTTCCCCACTCTGGTCCACTCTGGTCCCCACTCTGGTCCACTCTGGTCCACTCTCTTCCATCTGTTCACATACACACTCTAGTCCACTCTGGTCCACTCTGGTCCACTCAGGTCCGCTCTGGTCCACTCTGGTCCACTCAGGTCCGCTCTGGTCCACTCAGGTCCGCTCAGGTCCGCTCTGGTCCACTCAGGTCCGCTCTGGTCCACTCAGGTCCACTCAGGTCCACTCTGGTCCCCACTCCTTCTTGTGTTCTTATACACACTCAGTCCCACATGGTGCTTCATTACAACCAAGCCATATGCCCTCTCAAACCACCACCATGATATAATACACCACCATGTTATAATATAATACCATGTTATAATATAATACCATGTTATAATATAATATAATACCAGGTTATAATATAATACCATGTTATAATATAATACACCACCATGTTATAATATAATATCATGTTATAATATAATACACCACCATGTTATAATATAATACCATGTTATAATATAATACACCACCATGTTATAATATAATACCAGGTTATAATATAATACCATGTTATAATATAATACACCACCATGTTATAATATAATACCATGTTATAATATAATACCATGTTATAATATAATACACCACCATGTTATAATATAATACACCACCATGTTATAATATAATACCATGTTATAATATAATACCATGTTATAATATAATATAATATAATACCAGGTTATAATATAATACCATGTTATAATATAATACCATGTTATAATATAATACACCACCATGTTATAATATAATATCATGTTATAATATAATACACCACCATGTTATAATATAATACCATGTTATAATATAATACACCACCATGTTATAATATAATACCAGGTTATAATATAATACCATGTTATAATATAATACACCACCATGTTATAATATAATACCATGTTATAATATAATACCATGTTATAATATAATACACCACCATGTTATAATATAATACACCACCATGTTATAATACAACACCAGTCAGTGTATATCAGATCAGATTATTGATGTCAGTATGCTGTTTGTTTTACAGAGGACAGATTATTGATGTCAGTATGCTGTTTGTTTTACAGAGGACAGATTATTGATGTCAGTATGCTGTTTGTTTTACAGAGGACAGATTATTGATGTCAGTATGCTGTTTGTTCTACAGAGGACAGATTATTGATGTCAGTATGCTGTTTGTTTTACAGAGGACAGATTATTGATGTCAGTATGCTGTTTGTTCTACAGAGGACAGATTATTGATGTCAGTATGCTGTTTGTTTTACAGAGGACAGATTATTGATGTCAGTATGCTGTTTGTTTTACAGAGGACAGATTATTGATGTCAGTATGCTGTTTGTTTTACAGAGGACAGATTATTGATGTCAGTATGCTGTTTGTTTTACAGAGGACAGATTATTGATGTCAGTATGCTGTTTGTTTTACAGAGGACAGATTATTGATGTCAGTATGCTGTTTGTTTTACAGAGGACAGATTATTGATGTCAGTATGCTGTTTGTTCTACAGAGGACAGATTATTGATGTCAGTATGCTGTTTGTTTTACAGAGGACAAGTCAGCAAGCCAAAGACAGAAGCCAGAAGAAGAAAGGACTGGCAGCCTCCAAGGTGGCTTCAGACATCACTCGCTTCTTCATAAAGAAATGAAAATTAAATTAAATGTTTTCCTCAACCAAGGAAGGACTATTGAGTAACATGGGAATGATGGTTCTTGAGTATGTTGCAATCTCTGTGAAGTAGGCTGCATGTCACAGTTGGTTCTCAATGCTGCCACTACTGTCCATGTTATGGATTCACTAGCAATCCGATGCAATGTAGAGGAACATAGCCTCTTCCTTCAATTTCATAATGTTGAAGTTCGATCATTGAGAGTGTTGGTGTGAAAACTCAAGACTGTTGTTTCAGGGTTGCTTTTGTTGAGTTACCTGAATAGAGTTAACTAAACAATGCTGCCTGTATCAGATGCAAACGTTCCAAATGCGCAACTCTGCTCCTTCGCATGTTGCCCCCGAACCGTCAGCAGTGAGCCTGGGTTGATTTATAACGGGCTTATCTAGCTCAGATGCAGGCTGAACTGAACCAAGCTGGGCAGGCTGCTGCCTGTTTGAAGTGCCTGCCTGCCTGCTGAGCGCTCGCTGCTATTTTAGGTTGTGCAAACTTGGTAGAAAAACCCTGAGATGTGTGATACTCTAGTTTACATCTTGACAGGATTTCACAAGCAAGTCTTTTCCTATGTCCTCTACATGTAGCCTAGTTGAAAGGTCCCTGTGATGCCTACTGTTTTAGCTGGTGTCTTGGATTTGTTAGACTGAGCATGAATGGATGAACAAACTTGACTGAAATTAAAATAAAACCTGTATTTGTCTCTCTCCTGTTGAGTGATCTGACTGACTGTTGTCTGTGTGCTGGTGGCTGTTTCAAAGCCAAACGTCTCTCAGGAGTGTAGGAGGGCTTTCCCAGGCAAACCATTTGACCACTATTAGGAATGTACAGAAGTACAGAATAACTTAATCTCACAGCAGAAAATGTACTGTGCGATGTGCATCGCTTGAAGTCCAACAGAAAGGTATTAATATCCACCTTCTGCCATTTCTATCTATCTTCCTGCACCCCTGTGTTCTTCTAAAAGGAGTTAACTCAATAAAGAAGGGAGAGTGGGAGGAAGGATAAGTTACTATGGAAACAGTAGACCTGTGTGTCGGTGATCGGCATTGCGGAGGGAGACTATTGAATCATTTCACAGCTCCTCTGTTTAGAATTTAGGCTACAGATACACATCAGCAGCTGGCTGCAATCAATCTCACCAGCATCCTGTCTGTATCAGTCTGCCATCAGAGTATCTCACCAGCCTCCTGTCTGTATCAGTCTGCCATCAGAGTATCTCACCAGCCTCCTGTCTTCATCAGTCTGCCATCAGAGTATCTCACCAGCCTCCTGTCTTCATCAGTCTGCCATCAGAGTATCTCACCAGCCTCCTGTCTCTATCAGTCTGCCATCCGAGTATCTCACCAGCCTCCTGTCTGTATCAGTCTGCCATCAGAGTATCTCACCAGCCTCCTGTCTGTATCTAACTGCCATCAGAGTATCTCACCAGCCTCCTGTCTGTATCAGTCTGCCATCAGAGTATCTCACCAGCCTCCTGTCTGTATTTGTCTGCCATCAGATTATCTCACCAGCCTGTCTGTATCAGTCTGCCATCAGAGTAACTCACCAGCCTCCTGTCTGTATCAGTCTGCCATCAGAGTATCTCACCAGCCTCCTGTCTTCATCAGTCTGCCATCTGAGTATCTCACCAGCCTCCTGTCTGTATCAGTCTGCCATCAGAGTAACTCACCAGCCTCCTGTCTGTATCAGTCTGCCATCAGAGTATTTCACCAGCCTGTCTGTATCAGTCTGCCATCAGAGTATCTCACCAGCCTCCTGTCTGTATCAGTCTGCCATCAGAGTAACTCACTAGCCTCCTGTCTGTGTCAGTCTGCAATCAGAGTATCTCACCAGCCTCCTGTCTGTATCTAACTGCCATCAGAGTATCTCACCAGCCTCCTGTCTGTATCTAACTGCCATCAGAGTATCTCACCAGCCTCCTGTCTGTATCAGTCTGCCATCAGAGTAACTCACCAGCCTCCTGTCTTTATTAGTCTGTCATCAGAGAATCTCACCAGCTTGTCTGTATCAGTCTGCCATCAGAGTAACTCACTAGCCTCCTGTCTGTATCAGTCTGCCATCAGAGTATCTCACCAGCCTCCTGTCTGAATCTAACTGCCATCAGAGTAACTCACCAGCCTCCTGTCTTCATCAGTCTGCCATCAGAGTAACTCACCAGCCTCATGTCTGTATCAGTCTGCCATCCGAGTATCTCCCGGCCTCCTGTCTGTATCAGTCTGCCATCAGAGTATCTCACCAGCCTCCTGTTTTTATCAGTCTGCCATCCGAGTAACTCACCAGCCTCCTGTCTTTATCAGTCTGCCATCAGAGTATCTCACCAGCCTCCTTTCTATGTCAGTCTGCCATCAGAGTATCTCACCAGCCTCCTGTCTGTATCAGTCTGCCATCAGAGTATCTCACCAGCCTCCTGTCTGTATTTGTCTGCCATCAGATTATCTCACCAGCCTGTCTGTATCAGTCTGCCATCAGAGTAACTCACCAGCCTCCTGTCTGAATCTAACTGCCATCAGAGTATCTCACCAGCCTCCTGTCTTTATCAGTCTGCCATCAGAGTATCTCACCAGCCTCCTGTCTGTATCAGTCTGCCATCAGAGTATCTCACCAGCCTCCTGTCTGTATCAGTCTGCAATCAGAGTATCTCACCAGCCTCCTGTCTGTATCAGTCTGCCATCAGAGTAACTCTCCAGCCTCCTGTCTGAATCTAACTGCCATCAGAGTATCTCACCAGCCTCCTGTCTGTATTTGTCTGCCATCAGATTATCTCACCAGCCTGTCTGTATCAGTCTGCCATCAGAGTAACTCACCAGCCTCCTGTCTGTATCCGTCTGCCATCAGAGTATCTCACCAGCCTCCTGTCTTCATCAGTCTGCCATCTGAGTATCTCACCAGCCTCCTGTCTGTATCAATCTGCCATCAGAGTAACTCACCAGCCTCCTATCTGTATCAGTCTGCCATCAGAGTATCTCACCAGCCTCCTGTCTGTATCAGTCTGCCATCAGAGTAACTCACCAGCCTCCTGTCTTCATCAGTCTGCCATCAGAGTAACTCACCAGCCTCATGTCTGTATCAGTCTGCCATCAGAGTATCTCCCGGCCTCCTGTCTGTATCAGTCTGCTTTCAGAGTATCTCACCAGCCTCCTGTTTTTATCAGTCTGCCATCCGAGTAACTCACCAGCCTCCTGTCTTTATCAGTCTGCCATCAGAGTATCTCACCAGCCTCCTTTCTATATCAGTCTGCCATCAGAGTATCTCACCAGCCTCCTGTCTTTATCAGTCTGCCATCAGAGTATCTCACCAGCCTCCTGTCTGTATCAGTCTGCCATCAGAGTATCTCACCAGCCTCCTGTCTGTATCAGTCTGCAATCAGAGTATCTCACCAGCCTCCTGTCTGTATCAGTCTGCCATCAGAGTAACTCTCCAGCCTCCTGTCTGAATCTAACTGCCATCAGAGTATCTCACCAGCCTCCTGTCTGTATTTGTCTGCCATCAGATTATCTCACCAGCCTGTCTGTATCAGTCTGCCATCAGAGTAACTCACCAGCCTCCTGTCTGTATCCGTCTGCCATCAGAGTATCTCACCAGCCTCCTGTCTTCATCAGTCTGCCATCTGAGTATCTCACCAGCCTCCTGTCTGTATCAATCTGCCATCAGAGTAACTCACCAGCCTCCTATCTGTATCAGTCTGCCATCAGAGTATCTCACCAGCCTCCTGTCTGTATCTAACTGCCATCAGAGTATCTCACCAGCCTCCTGTCTGTATCTAACTGCCATCAGAGTATCTCACCAGCCTCCTGTCTGTATCAGTCTGCCATCAGAGTAACTCACTAGCCTCCTGTCTGTGTCAGTCTGCAATCAGAGTATCTCACCAGCCTCCTGTCTGTATCTAACTGCCATCAGAGTATCTCACCAGCCTCCTGTCTGTATCTAACTGCCATCAGAGTATCTCACCAGCCTCCTGTCTGTATCAGTCTGCCATCAGAGTAACTCACCAGCCTCCTGTCTTTATTAGTCTGTCATCAGAGAATCTCACCAGCTTGTCTGTATCAGTCTGCCATCAGAGTATCTCACCAGCCTCATGTCTGTATCAGTCTGCCATCAGAGTAACTCACTAGCCTCCTGTCTGTATCAGTCTGCCATCAGAGTATCTCACCAGCCTCCTGTCTGAATCTAACTGCCATCAGAGTAACTCACCAGCCTCCTGTCTTCATCAGTCTGCCATCAGAGTAACTCACCAGCCTCATGTCTGTATCAGTCTGCCATCCGAGTATCTCCCGGCCTCCTGTCTGTATCAGTCTGCCATCAGAGTAACTCACCAGCCTCCTGTTTTTATCAGTCTGCCATCCGAGTAACTCACCAGCCTCCTGTCTTTATCAGTCTGCCATCAGAGTATCTCACCAGCCTCCTTTCTATGTCAGTCTGCCATCAGAGTATCTCACCAGCCTCCTGTCTGTATCAGTCTGCCATCAGAGTATCTCACCAGCCTACTGTCTGTATTTGTCTGCCATCAGATTATCTCACCAGCCTGTCTGTATCAGTCTGCCATCAGAGTAACTCACCAGCCTCCTGTCTGAATCTAACTGCCATCAGAGTATCTCACCAGCCTCCTGTCTGTATTTGTCTGCCATCAGATTATCTCACCAGCCTGTCTGTATCAGTCTGCCATCAGAGTATCTCACTAGCCTCCTGTCTGTATCCGTCTGCCATCAGAGTATCTCACTAGCCTCCTGTCTTCATCAGTCTGCCATCTGAGTATCTCACCAGCCTCCTGTCTGTATCAATCTGCCATCAGAGTAACTCACCAGCCTCCTATCTGTATCAGTCTGCCATCAGAGTATCTCACCAGCCTCCTGTCTGTATCAGTCTGCCATCAGAGTAACTCACCAGCCTCCTGTCTTCATCAGTCTGCCATCAGAGTAACTCACCAGCCTCATGTCTGTATCAGTCTGCCATCAGAGTATCTCCCGGCCTCCTGTCTGTATCAGTCTGCTTTCAGAGTATCTCACCAGCCTCCTGTTTTTATCAGTCTGCCATCCGAGTAACTCACCAGCCTCCTGTCTTTATCAGTCTGCCATCAGAGTATCTCACCAGCCTCCTTTCTATATCAGTCTGCCATCAGAGTATCTCACCAGCCTCCTGTCTTTATCAGTCTGCCATCAGAGTATCTCACCAGCCTCCTGTCTGTATCAGTCTGCCATCAGAGTATCTCACCAGCCTCCTGTCTGTATCAGTCTGCAATCAGAGTATCTCACCAGCCTCCTGTCTGTATCAGTCTGCCATCAGAGTAACTCACCAGCCTCCTGTCTGTATCCGTCTGCCATCAGAGTATCTCACCAGCCTCCTGTCTTCATCAGTCTGCCATCTGAGTATCTCACCAGCCTCCTGTCTGTATCAATCTGCCATCAGAGTAACTCACCAGCCTCCTATCTGTATCAGTCTGCCATCAGAGTATCTCACCAGCCTCCTGTCTGTATCTAACTGCCATCAGAGTATCTCACCAGCCTCCTGTCTGTATCTAACTGCCATCAGAGTATCTCACCAGCCTCCTGTCTGTATCAGTCTGCCATCAGAGTAACTCACTAGCCTCCTGTCTGTGTCAGTCTGCAATCAGAGTATCTCACCAGCCTCCTGTCTGTATCTAACTGCCATCAGAGTATCTCACCAGCCTCCTGTCTGTATCTAACTGCCATCAGAGTATCTCACCAGCCTCCTGTCTGTATCTAACTGCCATCAGAGTATCTCACAGCCTCCTGTCTGTATCAGTCTGCCATCAGAGTAACTCACCAGCCTCCTGTCTTTATTAGTCTGTCATCAGAGAATCTCACCAGCCTGTCTGTATCAGTCTGCCATCAGAGTATCTCACCAGCCTCATGTCTGTATCAGTCTGCCATCAGAGTAACTCACTAGCCTCCTGTCTGTATCAGTCTGCCATCAGAGTATCTCACCAGCCTCCTGTCTGTATCTAACTGCCATCAGAGTATCTCACCAGCCTCCTGTCTTTATCAGTCTGCCATCAGAGTATCTCACCAGCCTCATGTCTGTATCAGTCTGCCATCCGAGTATCTCCCGGCCTCCTGTCTGTATCAGTCTGCCATCAGAGTAACTCACCAGCCTCCTGTTTTTATCAGTCTGCCATCCGAGTAACTCACCAGCCTCCTGTCTTTATCAGTCTGCCATCAGAGTATCTCACCAGCCTCCTTTCTATGTCAGTCTGCCATCAGAGTATCTCACCAGCCTCCTGTCTGTATCAGTCTGCCATCAGAGTATCTCACCAGCCTACTGTCTGTATTTGTCTGCCATCAGATTATCTCACCAGCCTGTCTGTATCAGTCTGCCATCAGAGTAACTCACCAGCCTCCTGTCTGAATCTAACTGCCATCAGAGTATCTCACCAGCCTCCTGTCTTTATCAGTCTGCCATCAGAGTATCTCACCAGCCTCCTGTCCGTATCAGTCTGCCATCAGAGTATCTCACCAGCCTCCTGTCTGTATCAGTCTGCAATCAGAGTATCTCACCAGCCTCCTGTCTGAATCTAACTGCCATCAGAGTATCTCACCAGCCTCCTGTCTGTATTTGTCTGCCATCAGATTATCTCACCAGCCTGTCTGTATCAGTCTGCCATCAGAGTAACTCACCAGCCTCCTGTCTGTATCCGTCTGCCATCAGAGTATCTCACCAGCCTCCTGTCTTCATCAGTCTGCCATCTGAGTATCTCACCAGCCTCCTGTCTGTATCAATCTGCCATCAGAGTAACTCACCAGCCTCCTATCTGTATCAGTCTGCCATCAGAGTATCTCACCAGCCTCCTGTCTGTATCTAACTGCCATCAGAGTATCTCACCAGCCTCCTGTCTGTATCAGTCTGCCATCAGAGTAACTCACTAGCCTCCTGTCTGTGTCAGTCTGCAATCAGAGTATCTCACCAGCCTCCTGTCTGTATCTAACTGCCATCAGAGTATCTCACCAGCCTCCTGTCTGTTTCTAACTGCCATCAGAGTATCTCACCAGCCTCCTGTCTTCATCAGTCTGCCATCAGAGTATCTCACAGCCTCCTGTCTTTATCAGTCTGCCATCAGAGTATCTCACCAGCCTGTCTGTATCAGTCTGCCATCAGAGTATCTCACCAGCCTCCTGTCTGTATCAGTCTGCCATCAGAGTATCTCACCAGCCTCCTGTCTGTATTTGTCTGCCATCAGATTATCTCACCAGCCTGTCTTTATCAGTCTGCCATCAGAGTAACTCACCAGCCTCCTGTCTTCATCAGTCTGCCATCAGAGTATCTCACCAGCCTCCTGTCTGAATCTAACTGCCATCAGAGTATCTCACCAGCCTCCTGTCTTTATCAGTCTGCCATCAGAGTATCTCACCAGCCTCCTGTCTGTATCAGTCTGCCATCAGAGTAACTCACCAGCCTCCTGTCTGTATCAGTCTGCCATCAGAGTAACTCACCAGCCTCCTGTCTCTATCAGTCTGCCATCCGAGTATCTCACCAGCCTCCTGTCTGTATCAGTCTGCCATCCGAGTAACTCACCAGCCTCCTGTCTTTATCAGTCTGCCATCAGAGTATCTCACCACCCTCCTGTCTGTATCAGTCTGCCATCAGAGTATCTCACCAGCCTCCTGTCTGTATCAGTCTGCCATCAGAGTATCTCACCAGCCTCCTGTCTCTATCAGTCTGCCATCAGATTATCTCACCAGCCTGTCTGTATCAGTCTGCCATCAGAGTAACTCACCAGCCTCCTGTCTGTATCCGTCTGCCATCAGAGTATCTCACCAGCCTCCTGTCTTCATCAGTCTGCCATCTGAGTATCTCACCAGCCTCCTGTCTGTATCAATCTGCCATCAGAGTATCTCACCAGCCTCCTGTCTGTATCAGTCTGCCATCAGAGTATTTCATCAGCCTGTCTGTATCAGTCTGCCATCAGAGTATCTCACCAGCCTCCTGTCTGTATCAGTCTGCCATCAGAGTAACTCACTAGCCTCCTGTCTGTGTCAGTCTGCAATCAGAGTATCTCACCAGCCTCCTGTCTGTATCTAACTGCCATCAGAGTATCTCACCAGCCTCCTGTCTGTATCTAACTGCCATCAGAGTATCTCACCAGCCTCCTGTCTGTATCAGTCTGCCATCAGAGTAACTCACCAGCCTCCTGTCTTTATTAGTCTGTCATCAGAGAATCTCACCAGCCTGTCGGTATCAGTCTGCCATCAGAGTATCTCCCGGCCTCCTGTCTGTATCAGTCTGCCATCAGAGTATCTCACCAGCCTCCTGTCTTCATCAGTCTGCCATCTGAGTATCTCACCAGCCTCCTGTCTGTATCAATCTGCCATCAGAGTATCTCACCAGCCTCCTGTCTTCATCAGTCTGCCATCTGAATATCTCACCAGCCTCCTGTCTGTATCAATCTGCCATCAGAGTAACTCACCAGCCTCCTGTCTGTATCAGTCTGCCATCAGAGTATTTCATCAGCCTGTCTGTATCAGTCTGCCATCAGAGTATCTCACCAGCCTCCTGTCTGTATCAGTCTGCCATCAGAGTAACTCACCAGCCTCCTGTCTGTATCAGTCTGCCATCAGATTATCTCACCAGCCTCCTGTCTGTATCAGTCTGCCATCAGATTATCTCAACAGCCTCCTGTCTTTATCAGTCTGCCATCAGAGTATCTCACCAGCCTCCTGTCTGTATCAGTCTGACATCAGATTATCTCACCAGCCTCTTGTCTGTATCAGTCTGCCATCAGATTATATCACCAGCCTCCTGTCTTTATCATTCTGCCATCAGAGTATCTCACCAGCCTCCTGTCTGTATCAGTCTGCAATCAGAGTATCTCACCAGCCTCCTGTCTGTATCTAACTGCCATCAGAGTATCTCACAGCCTCCTGTCTGTATCAGTCTGCCATCAGAGTATCTCACCAGCCTCCTGTCTGTATCAGTCTGCCATCAGAGTATCTCACCAGCCTGTCTGTATCAGTCTGCCATCAGAGTATCTCACCAGCCTCCTGTCTCTATCAGTCTGCCATCAGAGTATCTCACCAGCCTCCTGTCTCTATCAGTCTGCCACCAGAGTATCTCACCAGCCTCCTGTCTGCCATCAGATTATCTCACCAGCCTATCTGTATCAGTCTGCCATCAGAGTATCTCACCAGCCTCCTGTCTTCATCAGTCTGCCATCAGAGTATCTCACCAGCCTCCTGTCTCTATCAGTCTGCCATCAGAGTATCTCACAGCCTCCTGTCTGTATCAATCTGCCATCAGAGTAACTCACCAGCCTCCTATCTGTATCAGTCTGCCATCAGAGTATCTCACCAGCCTCCTGTCTGTATCAGTCTGCCATCAGAGTAACTCACCAGCCTCCTGTCTTCATCAGTCTGCCATCAGAGTAACTCACCAGCCTCATGTCTGTATCAGTCTGCCATCAGAGTATCTCCCGGCCTCCTGTCTGTATCAGTCTGCTTTCAGAGTATCTCACCAGCCTCCTGTTTTTATCAGTCTGCCATCCGAGTAACTCACCAGCCTCCTGTCTTTATCAGTCTGCCATCAGAGTATCTCACCAGCCTCCTTTCTATATCAGTCTGCCATCAGAGTATCTCACCAGCCTCCTGTCTTTATCAGTCTGCCATCAGAGTATCTCACCAGCCTCCTGTCTGTATCAGTCTGCCATCAGAGTATCTCACCAGCCTCCTGTCTGTATCAGTCTGCAATCAGAGTATCTCACCAGCCTCCTGTCTGTATCAGTCTGCCATCAGAGTAACTCTCCAGCCTCCTGTCTGAATCTAAAGCTGCCATCAGAGTAACTCACCAGCCTCCTGTCTGTATCCGTCTGCCATCAGAGTATCTCACCAGCCTCCTGTCTTCATCAGTCTGCCATCTGAGTATCTCACCAGCCTCCTGTCTGTATCAATCTGCCATCAGAGTAACTCACCAGCCTCCTATCTGTATCAGTCTGCCATCAGAGTATCTCACCAGCCTCCTGTCTGTATCTAACTGCCATCAGAGTATCTCACCAGCCTCCTGTCTGTATCTAACTGCCATCAGAGTATCTCACCAGCCTCCTGTCTGTATCAGTCTGCCATCAGAGTAACTCACTAGCCTCCTGTCTGTGTCAGTCTGCAATCAGAGTATCTCACCAGCCTCCTGTCTGTATCTAACTGCCATCAGAGTATCTCACCAGCCTCCTGTCTGTATCTAACTGCCATCAGAGTATCTCACCAGCCTCCTGTCTGTATCTAACTGCCATCAGAGTATCTCACAGCCTCCTGTCTGTATCAGTCTGCCATCAGAGTAACTCACCAGCCTCCTGTCTTTATTAGTCTGTCATCAGAGAATCTCACCAGCTTGTCTGTATCAGTCTGCCATCAGAGTATCTCACCAGCCTCATGTCTGTATCAGTCTGCCATCAGAGTAACTCACTAGCCTCCTGTCTGTATCAGTCTGCCATCAGAGTATCTCACCAGCCTCCTGTCTGAATCTAACTGCCATCAGAGTAACTCACCAGCCTCCTGTCTTCATCAGTCTGCCATCAGAGTAACTCACCAGCCTCATGTCTGTATCAGTCTGCCATCCGAGTATCTCCCGGCCTCCTGTCTGTATCAGTCTGCCATCAGAGTAACTCACCAGCCTCCTGTTTTTATCAGTCTGCCATCCGAGTAACTCACCAGCCTCCTGTCTTTATCAGTCTGCCATCAGAGTATCTCACCAGCCTCCTTTCTATGTCAGTCTGCCATCAGAGTATCTCACCAGCCTCCTGTCTGTATCAGTCTGCCATCAGAGTATCTCACCAGCCTCCTGTCTTCATCAGTCTGCCATCAGAGTATCTCACCAGCCTCCTGTCTGAATCTAACTGCCATCAGAGTATCTCACCAGCCTCCTGTCTTTATCAGTCTGCCATCAGAGTATCTCACCAGCCTCCTGTCTGTATCAGTCTGCCATCAGAGTAACTCACCAGCCTCCTGTCTGAATCTAACTGCCATCAGAGTAACTCACCAGCCTCCTGTTTTTATCAGTCTGCCATCCGAGTAACTCACCAGCCTCCTGTCTTTATCAGTCTGCCATCAGAGTATCTCACCAGCCTCCTTTCTATGTCAGTCTGCCATCAGATTATCTCACCAGCCTGTCTTTATCAGTCTGCCATCAGAGTAACTCACCAGCCTCCTGTCTTCATCAGTCTGCCATCAGAGTATCTCACCAGCCTCCTGTCTGAATCTAACTGCCATCAGAGTATCTCACCAGCCTCCTGTCTTTATCAGTCTGCCATCAGAGTATCTCACCAGCCTCCTGTCTGTATCAGTCTGCCATCAGAGTAACTCACCAGCCTCCTGTCTGTATCAGTCTGCCATCAGAGTAACTCACCAGCCTCCTGTCTCTATCAGTCTGCCATCCGAGTATCTCACCAGCCTCCTGTCTGTATCAGTCTGCCATCCGAGTAACTCACCAGCCTCCTGTCTTTATCAGTCTGCCATCAGAGTATCTCACCACCCTCCTGTCTGTATCAGTCTGCCATCAGAGTATCTCACCAGCCTCCTGTCTGTATCAGTCTGCCATCAGAGTATCTCACCAGCCTCCTGTCTCTATCAGTCTGCCATCAGATTATCTCACCAGCCTGTCTGTATCAGTCTGCCATCAGAGTAACTCACCAGCCTCCTGTCTGTATCCGTCTGCCATCAGAGTATCTCACCAGCCTCCTGTCTTCATCAGTCTGCCATCTGAGTATCTCACCAGCCTCCTGTCTGTATCAATCTGCCATCAGAGTATCTCACCAGCCTCCTGTCTGTATCAGTCTGCCATCAGAGTATTTCATCAGCCTGTCTGTATCAGTCTGCCATCAGAGTATCTCACCAGCCTCCTGTCTGTATCAGTCTGCCATCAGAGTAACTCACTAGCCTCCTGTCTGTGTCAGTCTGCAATCAGAGTATCTCACCAGCCTCCTGTCTGTATCTAACTGCCATCAGAGTATCTCACCAGCCTCCTGTCTGTATCTAACTGCCATCAGAGTATCTCACCAGCCTCCTGTCTGTATCAGTCTGCCATCAGAGTAACTCACCAGCCTCCTGTCTTTATTAGTCTGTCATCAGAGAATCTCACCAGCCTGTCGGTATCAGTCTGCCATCAGAGTATCTCCCGGCCTCCTGTCTGTATCAGTCTGCCATCAGAGTATCTCACCAGCCTCCTGTCTTCATCAGTCTGCCATCTGAGTATCTCACCAGCCTCCTGTCTGTATCAATCTGCCATCAGAGTATCTCACCAGCCTCCTGTCTTCATCAGTCTGCCATCTGAATATCTCACCAGCCTCCTGTCTGTATCAATCTGCCATCAGAGTAACTCACCAGCCTCCTGTCTGTATCAGTCTGCCATCAGAGTATTTCATCAGCCTGTCTGTATCAGTCTGCCATCAGAGTATCTCACCAGCCTCCTGTCTGTATCAGTCTGCCATCAGAGTAACTCACCAGCCTCCTGTCTGTATCAGTCTGCCATCAGATTATCTCACCAGCCTCCTGTCTGTATCAGTCTGCCATCAGATTATCTCAACAGCCTCCTGTCTTTATCAGTCTGCCATCAGAGTATCTCACCAGCCTCCTGTCTGTATCAGTCTGACATCAGATTATCTCACCAGCCTCTTGTCTGTATCAGTCTGCCATCAGATTATATCACCAGCCTCCTGTCTTTATCATTCTGCCATCAGAGTATCTCACCAGCCTCCTGTCTGTATCAGTCTGCCATCAGAGTATCTCACCAGCCTCCTGTCTGTATCTAACTGCCATCAGAGTATCTCACAGCCTCCTGTCTGTATCAGTCTGCCATCAGAGTATCTCACCAGCCTCCTGTCTGTATCAGTCTGCCATCAGAGTATCTCACCAGCCTGTCTGTATCAGTCTGCCATCAGAGTATCTCACCAGCCTCCTGTCTCTATCAGTCTGCCATCAGAGTATCTCACCAGCCTCCTGTCTGTATCAGTCTGCCACCAGAGTATCTCACCAGCCTCCTGTCTGCCATCAGATTATCTCACCAGCCTATCTGTATCAGTCTGCCATCAGAGTATCTCACCAGCCTCCTGTCTTCATCAGTCTGCCATCAGAGTATCTCACCAGCCTCCTGTCTCTATCAGTCTGCCATCAGAGTATCTCACAGCCTCCTGTCTGTATCAGTCTGCCATCAGAGTATCTCACCAGCCTCATGTCTGTATCCGTCTGCCATCAGAGTATCTCACCAGCCTCCTGTCTTCATCAGTCTGCCATCAGAGTAACTCACCAGCCTCCTATCTGTATCAGTCTGCCATCAGAGTATCTCACCAGCCTCCTGTCTGTATCAGTCTGCCATCAGAGTAACTCACCAGCCTCCTGTCTTCATCAGTCTGCCATCAGAGTAACTCACCAGCCTCATGTCTGTATCAGTCTGCCATCAGAGTATCTCCCGGCCTCCTGTCTGTATCAGTCTGCTTTCAGAGTATCTCACCAGCCTCCTGTTTTTATCAGTCTGCCATCCGAGTAACTCACCAGCCTCCTGTCTTTATCAGTCTGCCATCAGAGTATCTCACCAGCCTCCTTTCTATATCAGTCTGCCATCAGAGTATCTCACCAGCCTCCTGTCTTTATCAGTCTGCCATCAGAGTATCTCACCAGCCTCCTGTCTGTATCAGTCTGCCATCAGAGTATCTCACCAGCCTCCTGTCTGTATCAGTCTGCAATCAGAGTATCTCACCAGCCTCCTGTCTGTATCAGTCTGCCATCAGAGTAACTCTCCAGCCTCCTGTCTGAATCTAACTGCCATCAGAGTATCTCACCAGCCTCCTGTCTGTATTTGTCTGCATCAGATTATCTCACCAGCCTGTCTGTATCAGTCTGCCATCAGAGTAACTCACCAGCCTCCTGTCTGTATCCGTCTGCCATCAGAGTATCTCACCAGCCTCCTGTCTTCATCAGTCTGCCATCTGAGTATCTCACCAGCCTCCTGTCTGTATCAATCTGCCATCAGAGTAACTCACCAGCCTCCTATCTGTATCAGTCTGCCATCAGAGTATCTCACCAGCCTCCTGTCTGTATCTAACTGCCATCAGAGTATCTCACCAGCCTCCTGTCTGTATCTAACTGCCATCAGAGTATCTCACCAGCCTCCTGTCTGTATCAGTCTGCCATCAGAGTAACTCACTAGCCTCCTGTCTGTGTCAGTCTGCAATCAGAGTATCTCACCAGCCTCCTGTCTGTATCTAACTGCCATCAGAGTATCTCACCAGCCTCCTGTCTGTATCTAACTGCCATCAGAGTATCTCACCAGCCTCCTGTCTGTATCTAACTGCCATCAGAGTATCTCACAGCCTCCTGTCTGTATCAGTCTGCCATCAGAGTAACTCACCAGCCTCCTGTCTTTATTAGTCTGTCATCAGAGAATCTCACCAGCTTGTCTGTATCAGTCTGCCATCAGAGTATCTCACCAGCCTCATGTCTGTATCAGTCTGCCATCAGAGTAACTCACTAGCCTCCTGTCTGTATCAGTCTGCCATCAGAGTATCTCACCAGCCTCCTGTCTGAATCTAACTGCCATCAGAGTAACTCACCAGCCTCCTGTCTTCATCAGTCTGCCATCAGAGTAACTCACCAGCCTCATGTCTGTATCAGTCTGCCATCCGAGTATCTCCCGGCCTCCTGTCTGTATCAGTCTGCCATCAGAGTAACTCACCAGCCTCCTGTTTTTATCAGTCTGCCATCCGAGTAACTCACCAGCCTCCTGTCTTTATCAGTCTGCCATCAGAGTATCTCACCAGCCTCCTTTCTATGTCAGTCTGCCATCAGAGTATCTCACCAGCCTCCTGTCTGTATCAGTCTGCCATCAGAGTATCTCACCAGCCTACTGTCTGTATTTGTCTGCCATCAGATTATCTCACCAGCCTGTCTGTATCAGTCTGCCATCAGAGTAACTCACCAGCCTCCTGTCTGAATCTAACTGCCATCAGAGTATCTCACCAGCCTCCTGTCTGTATTTGTCTGCCATCAGATTATCTCACCAGCCTGTCTGTATCAGTCTGCCATCAGAGTAACTCACCAGCCTCCTGTCTGTATCCGTCTGCCATCAGAGTATCTCACCAGCCTCCTGTCTTCATCAGTCTGCCATCTGAGTATCTCACCAGCCTCCTGTCTGTATCAATCTGCCATCAGAGTAACTCACCAGCCTCCTATCTGTATCAGTCTGCCATCAGAGTATCTCACCAGCCTCCTGTCTGTATCAGTCTGCCATCAGAGTAACTCACCAGCCTCATGTCTGTATCAGTCTGCCATCAGAGTATCTCCCGGCCTCCTGTCTGTATCAGTCTGCTTTCAGAGTATCTCACCAGCCTCCTGTTTTTTATCAGTCTGCCATCCGAGTAACTCACCAGCCTCCTGTCTTTATCAGTCTGCCATCAGAGTATCTCACCAGCCTCCTTTCTATATCAGTCTGCCATCAGAGTATCTCACCAGCCTCCTGTCTTTATCAGTCTGCCATCAGAGTATCTCACCAGCCTCCTGTCTGTATCAGTCTGCCATCAGAGTATCTCACCAGCCTCCTGTCTGTATCAGTCTGCAATCAGAGTATCTCACCAGCCTCCTGTCTGTATCAGTCTGCCATCAGAGTAACTCACCAGCCTCCTGTCTGTATCCGTCTGCCATCAGAGTATCTCACCAGCCTCCTGTCTTCATCAGTCTGCCATCTGAGTATCTCACCAGCCTCCTGTCTGTATCAATCTGCCATCAGAGTAACTCACCAGCCTCCTATCTGTATCAGTCTGCCATCAGAGTATCTCACCAGCCTCCTGTCTGTATCTAACTGCCATCAGAGTATCTCACCAGCCTCCTGTCTGTATCTAACTGCCATCAGAGTATCTCACCAGCCTCCTGTCTGTATCAGTCTGCCATCAGAGTAACTCACTAGCCTCCTGTCTGTGTCAGTCTGCAATCAGAGTATCTCACCAGCCTCCTGTCTGTATCTAACTGCCATCAGAGTATCTCACCAGCCTCCTGTCTGTATCTAACTGCCATCAGAGTATCTCACCAGCCTCCTGTCTGTATCTAACTGCCATCAGAGTATCTCACAGCCTCCTGTCTGTATCAGTCTGCCATCAGAGTAACTCACCAGCCTCCTGTCTTTATTAGTCTGTCATCAGAGAATCTCACCAGCTTGTCTGTATCAGTCTGCCATCAGAGTATCTCACCAGCCTCATGTCTGTATCAGTCTGCCATCAGAGTAACCACTAGCCTCCTGTCTGTATCAGTCTGCCATCAGAGTATCTCACCAGCCTCCTGTCTGAATCTAACTGCCATCAGAGTAACTCACCAGCCTCCTGTCTTCATCAGTCTGCCATCAGAGTAACTCACCAGCCTCATGTCTGTATCAGTCTGCCATCCGAGTATCTCCCGGCCTCCTGTCTGTATCAGTCTGCCATCAGAGTAACTCACCAGCCTCCTGTTTTTATCAGTCTGCCATCCGAGTAACTCACCAGCCTCCTGTCTTTATCAGTCTGCCATCAGAGTATCTCACCAGCCTCCTTTCTATGTCAGTCTGCCATCAGAGTATCTCACCAGCCTCCTGTCTGTATCAGTCTGCCATCAGAGTATCTCACCAGCCTACTGTCTGTATTTGTCTGCCATCAGATTATCTCACCAGCCTGTCTGTATCAGTCTGCCATCAGAGTAACTCACCAGCCTCCTGTCTGAATCTAACTGCCATCAGAGTATCTCACCAGCCTCCTGTCTTTATCAGTCTGCCATCAGAGTATCTCACCAGCCTCCTGTCTGTATCAGTCTGCCATCAGAGTATCTCACCAGCCTCCTGTCTGTATCAGTCTGCAATCAGAGTATCTCACCAGCCTCCTGTCTGAATCTAACTGCCATCAGAGTATCTCACCAGCCTCCTGTCTGTATTTGTCTGCCATCAGATTATCTCACCAGCCTGTCTGTATCAGTCTGCCATCAGAGTAACTCACCAGCCTCCTGTCTGTATCCGTCTGCCATCAGAGTATCTCACCAGCCTCCTGTCTTCATCAGTCTGCCATCTGAGTATCTCACCAGCCTCCTGTCTGTATCAATCTGCCATCAGAGTAACTCACCAGCCTCCTATCTGTATCAGTCTGCCATCAGAGTATCTCACCAGCCTCCTGTCTGTATCTAACTGCCATCAGAGTATCTCACCAGCCTCCTGTCTGTATCAGTCTGCCATCAGAGTAACTCACTAGCCTCCTGTCTGTGTCAGTCTGCAATCAGAGTATCTCACCAGCCTCCTGTCTGTATCTAACTGCCATCAGAGTATCTCACCAGCCTCCTGTCTGTATCTAACTGCCATCAGAGTATCTCACCAGCCTCCTGTCTTCATCAGTCTGCCATCAGAGTATCTCACAGCCTCCTGTCTTTATCAGTCTGCCATCAGAGTATCTCACCAGCCTGTCTGTATCAGTCTGCCATCAGAGTATCTCACCAGCCTCCTGTCTGTATCAGTCTGCCATCAGAGTATCTCACCAGCCTCCTGTCTGTATTTGTCTGCCATCAGATTATCTCACCAGCCTGTCTTTATCAGTCTGCCATCAGAGTAACTCACCAGCCTCCTGTCTTCATCAGTCTGCCATCAGAGTATCTCACCAGCCTCCTGTCTGAATCTAACTGCCATCAGAGTATCTCACCAGCCTCCTGTCTTTATCAGTCTGCCATCAGAGTATCTCACCAGCCTCCTGTCTGTATCAGTCTGCCATCAGAGTAACTCACCAGCCTCCTGTCTGTATCAGTCTGCCATCAGAGTAACTCACCAGCCTCCTGTCTCTATCAGTCTGCCATCCGAGTATCTCACCAGCCTCCTGTCTGTATCAGTCTGCCATCCGAGTAACTCACCAGCCTCCTGTCTTTATCAGTCTGCCATCAGAGTATCTCACCACCCTCCTGTCTGTATCAGTCTGCCATCAGAGTATCTCACCAGCCTCCTGTCTGTATCAGTCTGCCATCAGAGTATCTCACCAGCCTCCTGTCTCTATCAGTCTGCCATCAGATTATCTCACCAGCCTGTCTGTATCAGTCTGCCATCAGAGTAACTCACCAGCCTCCTGTCTGTATCCGTCTGCCATCAGAGTATCTCACCAGCCTCCTGTCTTCATCAGTCTGCCATCAGAGTATCTCACCAGCCTCCTGTCTGTATCAGTCTGCCATCAGAGTATTTCATCAGCCTGTCTGTATCAGTCTGCCATCAGAGTATCTCACCAGCCTCCTGTCTGTATCAGTCTGCCATCAGAGTAACTCACTAGCCTCCTGTCTGTGTCAGTCTGCAATCAGAGTATCTCACCAGCCTCCTGTCTGTATCTAACTGCCATCAGAGTATCTCACCAGCCTCCTGTCTGTATCTAACTGCCATCAGAGTATCTCACCAGCCTCCTGTCTGTATCAGTCTGCCATCAGAGTAACTCACCAGCCTCCTGTCTTTATTAGTCTGTCATCAGAGAATCTCACCAGCCTGTCGGTATCAGTCTGCCATCAGAGTATCTCCCGGCCTCCTGTCTGTATCAGTCTGCCATCAGAGTATCTCACCAGCCTCCTGTCTTCATCAGTCTGCCATCTGAGTATCTCACCAGCCTCCTGTCTGTATCAATCTGCCATCAGAGTATCTCACCAGCCTCCTGTCTTCATCAGTCTGCCATCTGAATATCTCACCAGCCTCCTGTCTGTATCAATCTGCCATCAGAGTAACTCACCAGCCTCCTGTCTGTATCAGTCTGCCATCAGAGTATTTCATCAGCCTGTCTGTATCAGTCTGCCATCAGAGTATCTCACCAGCCTCCTGTCTGTATCAGTCTGCCATCAGAGTAACTCACCAGCCTCCTGTCTGTATCAGTCTGCCATCAGATTATCTCACCAGCCTCCTGTCTGTATCAGTCTGCCATCAGATTATCTCAACAGCCTCCTGTCTTTATCAGTCTGCCATCAGAGTATCTCACCAGCCTCCTGTCTGTATCAGTCTGACATCAGATTATCTCACCAGCCTCTTGTCTGTATCAGTCTGCCATCAGATTATATCACCAGCCTCCTGTCTTTATCATTCTGCCATCAGAGTATCTCACCAGCCTCCTGTCTGTATCAGTCTGCAATCAGAGTATCTCACCAGCCTCCTGTCTGTATCTAACTGCCATCAGAGTATCTCACAGCCTCCTGTCTGTATCAGTCTGCCATCAGAGTATCTCACCAGCCTCCTGTCTGTATCAGTCTGCCATCAGAGTATCTCACCAGCCTGTCTGTATCAGTCTGCCATCAGAGTATCTCACCAGCCTCCTGTCTCTATCAGTCTGCCATCAGAGTATCTCACCAGCCTCCTGTCTCTATCAGTCTGCCACCAGAGTATCTCACCAGCCTCCTGTCTGCCATCAGATTATCTCACCAGCCTATCTGTATCAGTCTGCCATCAGAGTATCTCACCAGCCTCCTGTCTTCATCAGTCTGCCATCAGAGTATCTCACCAGCCTCCTGTCTCTATCAGTCTGCCATCAGAGTATCTCACAGCCTCCTGTCTGTATCAGTCTGCCATCAGAGTATCTCACCAGCCTCATGTCTGTATCAGTCTGCCATCAGAGTAACTCACTAGCCTCCTGTCTCTATCAGTCTGCCATCAGAGTAACTCTCCAGCCTCCTGTCTGAATCTAACTGCCATCAGAGTATCTCACAGCCTCCTGTCTGTATCAGTCTGCCATCAGAGTATCACACCAGCCTCCTGTCTGTATCTAACTGCCATCAGAGTATCTCACCAGCCTCCTGTCTGTATCAGTCTGCCATCAGAGTAACTCACCAGCCTCCTGTCTGTATCAGTCTGCCATCAGATTATCTCACCAGCCTCATGTCTGTATCAGTCTGCCATCAGAGTAACTCACTAGCCTCCTGGCTGTATCAGTCTGCAATCAGAGTATCTCACCAGCCTCCTGTCTCTATCAGTCTGCCATCAGAGTAACTCTCCAGCCTCCTGTCTGAATCTAACTGCCATCAGAGTATTTCACAGCCTCCTGTCTGTATCAGTCTGCCATCAGAGTATCTCACCAGCCTCCTGTCTGTATCTAACTGCCATCAGAGTATCTCACCAGCCTCCTGTCTGTATCAGTCTGCCATCAGAGTAACTCACCAGCCTCCTGTCTGTATCAGTCTGCCATCAGATTATCTCACCAGCCTCCTGTCTGTATCAGTCTGCCATCAGATTATCTCACCAGCCTCCTGTCTTTATCAGTCTGCCATCAGAGTATCTCACCAGCCTCCTGTCTGTATCAGTCTGACATCAGATTATCTCACCAGCCTCCTGTCTGTATCAGTCTGCCATCAGATTATCTCACCAGCCTCCTGTCTGTATCAGTCTGCCATCAGATTATATCACCAGCCTCCTGTCTTTATCAGTCTGCCATCAGAGTATCTCACCAGCCTCCTGTCTGTATCAGTCTGCCATCAGATTATCTCACCAGCCTCCTGTCTGTATCAGTCTGCCATCAGAGTATCTCACCAGCCTCCTGTCTTTATCAGTCTGCCATCAGAGTATCTCACCAGCCTCCTGTCTGTATCAGTCTGCCATCAGAGTATCTCACCAGCCTCCTGTCTGTATCAGTCTGCCATCAGAGTATCTCACCAGCCTCCTGTCTGTATCAGTCTGCCATCAGAGTATCTCACCAGCCTCCTGTCTGTATCAGTCTGCCATCAGAGTATCTCACCAGCCTGTCTGTATCAGTCTGCCATCAGAGTATCTCACCAGCCTCCTGTCTGTATCAGTCTGCCATCAGAGTATCTCACCAGCCTCCTGTCTCTATCAGTCTGCCACCAGAGTATCTCACCAGCCTCCTGTCTGCCATCAGATTATCTCACCAGCCTATCTGTATCAGTCTGCCATCAGAGTATCTCACCAGCCTCCTGTCTTCATCAGTCTGCCATCAGAGTATCTCACCAGCCTCCTGTCTCTATCAGTCTGCCATCAGAGTATCTCACAGCCTCCTGTCTGTATCAGTCTGCCATCAGAGTATCTCACCAGCCTCATGTCTGTATCAGTCTGCCATCAGAGTAACTCACTAGCCTCCTGGCTGTATCAGTCTGCAATCAGAGTATCTCACCAGCCTCCTGTCTCTATCAGTCTGCCATCAGAGTAACTCTCCAGCCTCCTGTCTGAATCTAACTGCCATCAGAGTATCTCACAGCCTCCTGTCTGTATCAGTCTGTCATCAGAGTATCACACCAGCCTCCTGTCTGTATCTAACTGCCATCAGAGTATCTCACCAGCCTCCTGTCTGTATCAGTCTGCCATCAGAGTAACTCACCAGCCTCCTGTCTGTATCAGTCTGCCATCAGATTATCTCACCAGCCTCATGTGTTTATCAGTCTGCCATCAGAGTAACTCACTAGCCTCCTGGCTGTATCAGTCTGCAATCAGAGTATCTCACCAGCCTCCTGTCTCTATCAGTCTGCCATCAGAGTAACTCTCCAGCCTCCTGTCTGAATCTAACTGCCATCAGAGTATTTCACAGCCTCCTGTCTGTATCAGTCTGCCATCAGAGTATCTCACCAGCCTCCTGTCTGTATCTAACTGCCATCAGAGTATCTCACCAGCCTCCTGTCTGTATCAGTCTGCCATCAGAGTAACTCACCAGCCTCCTGTCTGTATCAGTCTGCCATCAGATTATCTCACCAGCCTCCTGTCTGTATCAGTCTGCCATCAGATTATCTCACCAGCCTCCTGTCTTTATCAGTCTGCCATCAGAGTATCTCACCAGCCTCCTGTCTGTATCAGTCTGCCATCAGAGTATCTCACCAGCCTCCTGGCTGTATCAGTCTGCAATCAGAGTATCTCACCAGCCTCCTGTCTCTATCAGTCTGCCATCAGAGTAACTCTCCAGCCTCCTGTCTGAATCTAACTGCCATCAGAGTATTTCACAGCCTCCTGTCTGTATCAGTCTGCCATCAGAGTATCTCACCAGCCTCCTGTCTGTATCAGTCTGCCATCAGATTATCTCACCAGCCTCCTGTCTGTATCAGTCTGCCATCAGAGTATCTCACCAGCCTCCTGTCTGTATCAGTCTGCCATCAGAGTATCTCACCAGCCTCCTGTCTGTATCAGTCTGCCATCAGAGTATCTCACCAGCCTGTCTGTATCAGTCTGCCATCAGAGTATCTCACCAGCCTCCTGTCTCTATCAGTCTGCCATCAGAGTATCTCACCAGCCTCCTGTCTCTATCAGTCTGCCATCAGAGTATCTCACCAGCCTCCTGTCTCTATCAGTCTGCCACCAGAGTATCTCACCAGCCTCCTGTCTGCCATCAGATTATCTCACCAGCCTATCTGTATCAGTCTGCCATCAGAGTAACTCACCAGCCTCCTGTCTTATCAGTCTGCCATCAGAGTATCTCACCAGCCTCCTGTCTTCATCAGTCTGCCATCAGAGTATCTCACCAGCCTCCTGTCTGTATCAGTCTGCCATCCGAATAACTCACCAGCCTCCTGTCTTTATCAGTCTGCCATCAGAGTATCTCACCAGCCTCCTGTCTTCATCAGTCTGCCATCAGAGTATCTCACCAGCCTCCTGTCTCTATCAGTCTGCCATCAGAGTATCTCACAGCCTCCTGTCTGTATCAGTCTGCCATCAGAGTATCTCACCAGCCTCATGTCTATATCAGTCTGCCATCAGAGTAACTCACTAGCCTCCTGGCTGTATCAGTCTGCAATCAGAGTATCTCACCAGCCTCCTGTCTCTATCAGTCTGCCATCAGAGTAACTCTCCAGCCTCCTGTCTGAATCTAACTGCCATCAGAGTATCTCACAGCCTCCTGTCTGTATCAGTCTGCCATCAGAGTATCTCACCAGCCTCCTGTCTGTATCAGTCTGCCATCAGAGTAACTCATCAGCCTCCTGTCTGAATCAGTCTGCCATCAGAGTATCTCACCAGCCTCCTTTCTGTATCAGTCTGCCATCAGAGTAACTCACCAGCCTCCTGTCTTTATCAGTCTGCCATCAGAATATCTCACCAGCCTCCTGTCTGTATCAGTCTGCCATCAGAGTATCTCACCAGCCTCCTGTCTGTATCAGTCTGCCATCAGAGTAACTCATCAGCCTCCTGTCTGAATCAGTCTGCCATCAGAGTATCTCACCAGCCTCCTGTCTGAATCAGTCTGCCATCAGAGTATCTCACCAGCCTCCTGTCTGTATCAGTCTGCCATCAGAGTATCTCCCGGACTCCTGTCTGTATCAGTCTGCCATCAGATTATCTCACCATCCTCCTGTCTTCATCAGTCTGCCATCAGAGTATCTCACCAGCCTCCTGTCTGTATCAGTCTGCCATCAGAGTATCTCACCAGCCTCCTGTCTGTATCAGTCTGCCATCAGAGTATCTCACCAGCCTCCTGTCTGTATCAGTCTGCCATCAGAGTATCTCACCAGCCTGTCTTCATCAGTCTGCCATCAGAGTATCTCACCAGCCTCCTGTCTGTAACAGTCTGCCATCAGAGTATCTCACCAGCCTCCTCTCTGTAACAGTCTGCCATCAGAGTATCTCACCAGCCTCCTGTCTTATCAGTCTGCCATCAGATTATCTCACCATCCTCCTGTCTTCATCAGTCTGCCATCAGAGTATCTCACCAGCCTCCTGTCTGTATCAGTCTGCCATCAGAGTATCTCACCAGCCTCCTGTCTGTATCAGTCTGCCATCAGAGTATCTCACCAGCCTCCTGTCTGTATCAGTCTGCCATCAGAGTATCTCACCAGCCTGTCTTCATCAGTCTGCCATCAGAGTATCTCACCAGCCTCCTGTCTGTAACAGTCTGCCATCAGAGTATCTCACCAGCCTCCTCTCTGTAACAGTCTGCCATCAGAGTATCTCACCAGCCTCCTGTCTTTATCAGTCTGCCATCAGAGTAACTCTGCCTAACACTGTCTCAGGTGGCCCATCCAGCTCATTGTACATTGATCCAAAAGAAAGTGGGAACATGTGTAGGCCTAGTTGGTTCCAGGAGTTTGCAGCTGAGCTTGCAGACCTTGATCACCAACCCTCCTGATAGAATACATCCACACCATACCTGGTTCCGTGCGCTCAGACCAGACAAAGGAGAAAGGGTATCAGTGTCCCTAATACAGCTCATGTCAATCATTCACATCAGATAAATGCATCCCCAGCTAAGGCCACTTCTAGCCTGGAAACCTAACTTACTGTTTGAACTGAGCTTATCCGTTTGTATTCCAGGCGAGACCACTAGCAGCTTTATCAGGAGGCTTGTGTCATCCTCTACATCTGCTGCAGGGCTCCAGCCAGGTCTCCACTTAACAAGGCTGTTGTCCCTCTGCTGTCTGTTTGACTGAGCCGCCAGGCCCCCTTTGAGGAATGGACATCTCACAGGGAGGCAGCATCCTGACATGCCCTTTCTGTCCTGTCCTGACATGCCCTTTCTGTCCTGTCCTGACATGCCCTTTCTGTCCTGTCCTGTCAGTTGGCAGCCAGTGCTCCACTGCCTGCTTTCTTCGGTCCTCACCTGCAGATGGATGCAACTTTACAAAGGTTACTGCAGCCCCACCACCGACGGCCTCCCTCTTTCTCTCTCTTTCTCTCTCTCTGTCTCTCTCTCCTCATACGACTGCCTCCTTGCTTCTTTTATTACACTCTAGCCAGGAGGGAGGATTGGGGGAGAGAGGGGGGAGAACTTTAATAACGCCAAGCCCAGATGGAGGGAGCCGTATCGAGCGTCCTGGCAGCAGATGAAGATGTGCGGCTGCATCACTGTGTTCTCTCTCTTCCCAGAGGGCCCGTTGAGTAAAGAGCAGCCAGAGTCACGTGATGCTTTGTCTGTTTGTGTTGGGCAAACTCCAGTCGCCTCCCGCCAGGCCCTGGGAAAAACAATATCACTGTCAGTTGGTGTTAATAAAGGAGAACAGTCCACACTGACAGAGGCAGAACTCTCTGTCCAATGTCCATCCTGTCTGTCCGTCTGTCTGATGGACGGTTAGTTCAGCAAATCCATACAGTAACCATCCTTCCATTACCACACAGGGAGGTGATCTCTAGATGGGATATACAGTAACCATCCTTCCATTACCACACAGGGAGGTGATCTCTAGATGGGATATACAGTAACCATCCTTCCATTACCACACAGGGAGGTGATCTCTAGATGGGATATACAGTAACCATCCTTCCAGTGCCACACAGGGAGGTGATCTCTAGATGGGATATTCAGTAACCATCCTTCCAGTACCATACAGGGAGGCGATCTCTAGATGGGATATACAGTAACCATCTTTTCAGTAACATACAGGGAGGTGATCTCTAGATGGGATATACAGTAACCATCTTTTCAGTAACATACAGGGAGGGGATCTCTTTTAGATGCTAAACCAAAGCCTGTTAAATTATAGACCATCCCTGGCTAAACCTATTCATTGAAGAGTCTCTCTGTAGTCTACATCCAGGATGTGTTGCATGCAGAGAAGAGGATGAGGGCCAAAAACACAATCAATTCACGAAGTAGGGGATCATGGGAAAGAGAGGATAAGGTGCTTAGCATCATTCATACATTTCCCAGTCGGTGGTGGATTAACGTATATCGCTACAACCACTTAAAAGGAAGTGATTCCCAAACCTTCCATAACAAAGCCATCACCTACAGAGAGATGAACCTGAAGAAGAGTCCCCTAAGCAAGCTGGTCCTGGGGCTCTGTTCACAAACACAAACATACCCCTCAGAGCCTCAGGACAGCAACACAATTAGACCCAACCAAATCATGAGAAAACAAAAAGAGACACATTGGAAATATTTTTTTTTAAATCAGAGCAAACTAGAATGCTATTTGGCCCTAAACAGAGAGTACACAGTGGCAGAATACCTGACCACTGTGACTGACCCAAAATAAAGGAAAACTTTGACTATGTACAGACTCAGTGAGCATAGCATAGGCTTGCTATTGAGAAAGGCCCCCGTAGGCAGACCTGGCTCTCAAGAGAAGACAGGATATGTGCAAACTGCCCACAAAATGAGGTGGAAACTGAGCTGCACTTCCTAACCTCCTGCCAAATGTATGACTATATTAGAGACACATATTTCCCTCAGATTACACAGACCCACACAATTTGAAAACAAATCCAATTTTGATAAACTCCCATATCTATTGGGTGAAATACCATAGTGTGCCATCACAGCATCAAGATTTGTGACCTGTTGCCAAAAGAAAAGGGCAACCTCCAAGAACAAACACCATTGTAAATACAACCCATATTTATGTTGATTTATTTTCCCTTTTGTACTTTAACTATTTGCACATTGTTACAACACTGTATATAGACATAATATGACATTTGAAATGTCTTTATTCTTTTGGAACTTTTGTGAGTGTAATGTTTACTGTTTTTTATTGTTTATTTCCCTTTTGTTTATCTATTTCACTTGCTTTGGCAATGTAAACATATGTTTCCCATGCCAATAAAGTCCTTAAAATGAAATTGAATTGAGAGAGAGAGAGGGACGGAGGGGAGCGAGAGAGAGAGAGAGAGAGGATACAGACACCCTATCACCACTTTCTCTACCTCTTCCATCACCCCTTCACCCTACCTGTCACTTGCCTAATGAACACACAGCCAATGACATGCATTTAATGAGGACCAGGCCTGTCAACAGTCAGCCACAAAGTGGCTGTGAGAAGAGATTAGACACAAAACACTACAGCTACACAACATAGACACAAACTACTGAAATAACCCTAGCTGATCTGATCTCCTCAGACTGGAATGGGTCCAAGTTAAGGACTACCTCCATATAGTAACCCCGTTCCAAGGTAAGGACTACCTCCATATAGTAACCCTGTTCCAAGGTAAGGACTACCTCCATATAGTAACCCCGTTCCAAGGTAAGGACTACCTCCATATAGTAACCCCGTTCCAAGGTAAGGACTACCTCCATATAGTAACCCCGTTCCAAGGTAAGGACTACCTCCATATAGTAACCCTCTTCCAAGATAAGGACTACCTCCATCTAGTAACCCCGTTCCAAGGTAAGGACTACCTCCATGTACTGTAGCAACCCTTGTGCGGTTACAGTCGACACTGTGAAATTCCGTGGGCAAAATAAATATAAATTCAAGTTTTGAAGAGCTTTACCAAAACCTACTATACTCTCTGTCTCTCAAGTGCCCTTTGTTCCTGATATAAGGGTTATTACTGTGTCTCTAATGAAAGCTCTCTCCTGAGCCAGAGGAACCATTAGTTTAGCTCTTTAGAGAATATAAATAGGATGAGCTGAGCTGAGCTGAGCTCGCTTGGCGCTGAACAACACCTCACCAGCAGACTAATGACACTTCTGGTGGAGAGAGGGCGTGAGGTGGGGTGATGGCTGGAATTTCAAACAAGACACTCACCCAGCCAGGCCGTGAACGGCACGCAACTCACCCAGTGGTCAGCCATCCGTGTCCTCACACGCGTGTGATTGTGAGTATGAGTGGTTCCTGTCTGTCTGCTCACACACAAGACAATACACTGTTTGTTCGCACTGTTGAACACACTGTATGCAGTAATGCAGCTTTCTTGAACATACATGTAACACATGTACAACTGTAGATTGAATAGTCTCTACGACATAGTGTACTCAACATTCAGTGCCATAGTATTTGTCGACCTAGATATCAACGCTAAAATGAATGTGCTTTGCTCTCTGTTACTCTGCCCTGGCCTAGCCACAGCCCAGCTCAAATAGGTCACACTATGGGCCATAATTAGTTGCAATGTCGAAGATTGTGAATTATTGATGACAAGGGAGGAAACTTCAAATTGACTGGTTTCAACCGGGTTTTAAAGGGACCGCTGGAGCTTTGGGGACAGTTATATTTAGGGACACTTTTTCAAAGTTTCACCAAATAAATCTTTGCTTGAGTTTTGCATGACTCTGTGAGCAAGGCAAGGCTGCATTGTCACCAAGACATATTATTGTATTTTCCAGCTGGGGACTTTGTGGAGAAGTGGACCGTTTATTTCTGACTGAGGGACATAGTGTATGATGATATTAATCCCCTGTGTAACTACCTACACCTGCTAGGTCTACTGAGTCAGTACTGATCTGGCAGAACGAAGCACCTGGATGATCCATGAAAGACCAGGGTGTTACTTCTGGAATACATCCATGAGCACAATACAGTGACAACAGCCATTAATCAGACCTCAGGGTCAGGGCCGGCGCTACTTGGTGACAAAGCCGGGGCATGAACCCCCAGATTTAATATTTAAAAATCCGCATAAAAACAAGATGCGCATTTTCCCACCGGAGTTGTTTCCATCAAATTGACTTGTCTATAAAAGGCTGTGCTTGATTATGCAGTGTACATAAACATACATTTTGCGGTTAAATTCCCATGTACCGAATAAAAAATACAAGTTAAATGGATTTCCATCACATTTTCAACTCTACTGATGGTTTTCGCACAACAACTGTTGCGTTATATCGCGTGTGCCCATTCTGTTATTGGCACGTGCGCTCTAGCCAACAACTCACAAATATAGTGCGGGTATAGCCTACATGATGAGATTATTATGGACAAAATATATTATTTTTATTTGTCAAAAGGCAGCAAGCATCGACGATCATGTCAACAGAACAAGAACCTCGATATTTATTGGAAATGAGCATCAAGCTCATCACCCTGCACTTTCACCACCTCTGTGAAGTTCATAATTTATTCTATCTGTAGCCTAACTGCATGCTTTCCCGACTAGTCGATGAAAAGTACTTCATACTTCGATATGGTTATTATACCAATATTTGCGCATAAAAGCGTTTCCACCGACATTTCTCGCATACTACATTTTACCGACACAAAAAGATCCCAAACTGTCTAGCGTATTTTGTTTACCGACAAATGTTCTGTTTGCATTAGACCCGTCATTACATTTTTGATCAGACATGTACTTTAGTCGCATAATAAAAGGTTGGATCATGGAAACCTGGTTACAGAGATTTAAAAAAAAGTTGTTCACTTTTGCACACAGCTACAGCTAATAGGCCAACTAATAGCTACTAGTTTCGTTGACTGTTGGTAGCGGTACGCGCAGACCCTTTTCTTTCTGGACAGATCTGTCTCTACACGTTCCAACTACAGAATCCATATTAGGAAGTCCCTTTGTTAGATCTCCCCTTCGTCAGAAAACTAACAGATTTGCTGATATATGCCGTCGGAGAGGAATATACAAAATTCAACTGGTTTGTTCTGGTCAATATACTTGAATCTTATTGTCAAACTATCTGATCCGATTGGTCAAAAGACCAAATTAGCGCCAAAATATTTGAATTGGGCTGCTGGTGTAAATGCAAGCATACGTGCTCCAGGGTCTTTTTGCCAGACCAAGACAACTAATCAATGAAAGAACAGCACCACCCAGTGGATGTATGTGGTAGCACAAATAACCATTATAAAATGCACAAGACCATGTTGTGTTTGTGTGTAAAAACGACAGTTTTACACGTTTATTTGGGTTCCCAGTACACACATTAAGGATTTGTTCAATAGAGTGTCTGCTTTAGGACCCCCTAATACACAGTTATGGCAGAATAGAATGTGGTCTGAGGGAGTAACAAGTCAACTGACTAGTTAGTTGTAACTCATAACTGCAGTCCTATATACAATCTTATCTAGAGATCTTTTCATAGAATGGCGATTGGTTAATTAGACATTTATCAATATTGAAGAATAGCGACTTGTTGATGACTTGTTACAATCACAAGGCTTTTTGTAAATACGCCGAGATATCTTTTTAAATGCACTTCACAGCAGATATAACAAACTTCATTTATAGCTCTAGAATAATCTGCCATACATTTTAGGAGGCACAGCCTTTGGCATCCACAAGACAGAAAATGGCCTAGTCCCTAATCAACCCCTAGACCCTAAGCACTCGAGATCCCACCAGCGCATAAGAGGTGTGAATCTCAAACGGCACCCTATTCCCTATGTAGTACACTACTATTGACCAGGACCTAGTGTTTTCCCCAGCTGGGAACTTTGTGGGCCCTGGTCAATAGTAGTGCGATACATAGGGAGCCATTTTGGACACAGCCATAGGGTCTATGAGGGGTTGATTTGGGTAAGGGCCTACGTATGTCCTCGGACTACCCATGTGTGATTAGTTGGATTGCCAATCATATACAATTTGTGCCCTCCCCTTAGAAGACAAGCAGACAAACAGCCTCCACGGTAAGATAGACGCTGTACTTCTGCAGCCTTCAACCAACAAAGTTATACATCTCTACAGATACAGGTATTACACCAAGAGAGGAAGATTTCTTTCGTTCTTTATATCAAAAAAGTTTAAAGACCTGAGTATTTCAAGGAATAAGGTTGTTTCTTAACATACAAAAACGTACGCGCATTTACGTTGACACTCTGTAAACCGCCACCAGGCTGCTATCTTCCCTTATGTGATTGAAACATGCACATCATTAATAACACCAACCTTCTTTATCTCCTTAAAAGAACAGAATTCAAATCTGGAATTTTGTCAATCACAGAACCAGTGAACGTGGCTCACAGGGGTTTTTAGCAAGCAGACAGGTAGCATTACAACACTGTGTATATATCATGTTGTGGACATTTCTGAAGAGCCTTAAAGCATCAATAATTATTACCGTGTGTGGACAGGACTGACTGGGTGATGAAGTTACTTTCAGATAACTTAAAGGTTATAAAATCATTTTTTTAAATCATAAAAACCTATATATCTTTTTCAGAATTGTTTTCTCCTCTCCATCCAACAACTCCTCCTAGCCTGGCATCCAGAGCTGTTTGTCCAATCTTGCCAACTCAAATGTCAAGCCAAACATGTTTAGAAGGAGTTGGCAAGAGAGCCAAACAGCCTGCACCCATGCTAAACGATGAACTCTGTCTGGATTTACAGGTTCATTCCTTGGGCACTTAGCAGAGAGTCCAGCATGTCAAAAGTGTCTTTGTAGTCGGTGTGTTGGCCGTTAGAACCCAGCACTCCGTTTGACCCCTCCGGGCCACCGTGGTGTCTCTCCACCGTCCTCGGGCCGCCACTGCTGTCCGAAGAGTAGTGGGAGGAGCCTCCGGCGCCTTTGGAACTCCTGCTGCTCTTAGCAGAGTGGTGGTGGTTGTTGTGACTACTGACGTCGGGGTTGGCCCGTTTCCTGGAGGAGGAACTGGAGCCCCCCAGGTCGCTACCATGGCCCCCGAGGACTCTGAGGGCCAGGGCGGGGTCTATGGCCCCTCGGCCATTCCCGCTGAGGGCATAGGGGTGCGAGTGGCCGTGCTTGGGGTGTCTGCTGGGGCCAGAGTGGTCTTTGTACTTCTCTTTGCCTTGTGGGACACCAACATGGCCGCCTTGGTCCCGCTCAGCCGAGACTTTGATTCTCATCTTCAGCTCCTCGTTGCTGGCCGCAACGCCGTTCTCAACAGCCAAGGCCTGTGGTGGGAGACTGCGTATCTTTTTAGAGCTGGCCTTGTCCCTCCTACTGTCCCCGTGCTGGGGGACACCCTGCCCAGGCTGGGAGCGTCTTTTATGGGACTGCGGGTGAGAGAGGGCGGGGGACTGGTACATGTCCACACCGCTCTGCTCCTCTCTGACACCGTTCTGCATGGCCTGCAGATCTGCTGCCTGTTTCTCTCTGTACTTGTCCAGGGACAGTTTCTGTGGGGGGCGGGTGAAGGGCGAGGGGTTACTGGGCAGTGCCTGTGGATGCTTGCCTGCACTGCACGTTTTGTGTTCGTGTTTGCCTGATGGGTACTTTGAAGGGACGGCTTGAGGAAGAAACGAAAGGCCCTGGTCCAGACCCAGCAGCTCAGCCTGGTCACCAGCCAGGGCCTGGTAGGGAGGGAACGGGACAGACATGTCGTCTAGTGAAGGCATCTCCCCAGAGTCTGACAGAGACGAAGGGAAGAACGAGTTGCTGCCGGACACACCGGTGATGCTGTCCAATGAGGAGGTCCCTTGGAAGATGGTGTCGCCCGACTGGCTGTCCATCTTCGGCTTCTTGGCAGCTTGCGTGGCCTGGAATGGAGATGTCGTGAAATTCAGTTAAAAAGGCAACACCAAAACATTCCACCCCAAATGTCAGTCAATATCATTCAGAAGACAAATCTGATGAAATAGTGAAGTAGTAGCTACTAGTGCTAAATGCTGTAAGACTTACACCAGTTGTGAGAGCAGAACCTACCCTCCAGTTGCGTATCCTTTTCAGCCTGCTGGGCGTCTTTTCCAGAATCTGCAGGAATTCATTGGTCAGCTCTACATCGGACACAAAGACAACTATTAGAACCCTGAAGGTTCCCTGCATCCACCTTCACCACATTATATCCCCCTGCGTTGTATCCCCCTGCGTTGTATCCCCGTTTCTGTGCAGTCTGAATAAACAACAAGAAATACTAACGGAGGGTGGAATTACACTACAGACCCCCCGAAGGTTCAACACCTTCAACCAACTGTTCCCAATTTCAACCCTCCTGCCCTATATCCCCCTACGAGGGTGGAATTCCACTGTCCTCCTGCCCTATATCCCCCTACGAGGGTGGATTTCCACTGTCCTCCTGCCCTATATCCCCCTACGAGGGTGGAATTCCACTGTCCTCCTGCCCTATATCCCCCTACGAGGGTGGAATTCCACTGTCCTCCTGCCCTATATCCCCCTACGAGGGTGGAATTCCACTGTCCTCCTGCCCTATATCCCCCTACGAGGGTGGAATTCCACTGTCCTCCTGCCCTATATCCCCCCTACGAGGGTGGAATTCCACTGTCCTCCTGCCCTATATCCCCCTACGAGGGTGGAATTCCACTGTCCTCCTGCCCTATATCCCCCTACGAGGGTGGAATTCCACTGTCCTCCTGCCCTATATCCCCCTACGAGGGTGGAATTCCACTGTCCTCCTGCCCTATATCCCCCTACGAGGGTGGAATTCCACTGTCCTTCAAATCAAATAAGAACATTCAAACGTTTCTCACCGTCCAGCAGTGTGAGTGTGACGGTGCGGTCCAGATACTCCCACCAGTGTTTCCCATCAGTAGAGACAGGGATCTCCCAGTTGGACCATTTACAGGCCAGGTGGATGCAGACGCAGGCGATGACCGTGGGCTTGTGCTGCAGGCAGAAGGTGGTGAGGTGGAGGCTGTTGGAGGGGAGACAAGACCACAGAGGAGACACCTGTTAGCTACAGTTCCAGGATGGGAATACACAACATCAGTACTAGCCCTGGGACATGGCTGGAGACCCTATGGAAGTGCTTTTCAAACCTTTCCGCGGACTTGATGATTAGTTGACAAGTCGAATCAGGTGTGCTAATTGTGGAACAGTTGAAATACATGGAAGGGCTGGGGGGGTCCCCAAGGAGAGGTTTGAACCCCTGCTCTATGAGGTCTCTAGACTAGAACCATGTCTCTGGTCTAATACAGCTCAGAGTATAGTAGATCTGCATGCATACAGTTCATATAATACTATGTTCATATTTCAGACTGTTGTGGAGAGTGAGTGACAGAGGCACATACCCCGGTGGTTTCTATGATGGATGATCGAGGTTGTTTCCCTTACCATTGCCTACAGAATTGTACCTTATGAAACTGATACATTTACAACAACCTAGATGGTAAACTTGTTCTTTGAGAGTACTGAGCATTTTTATATTGGGATCAAGCTTGTTTCCTAGAGATCATTGATTTCCACCATCCACCTGCTTTGTTCCAGTCCAGCCTGTCAAGTCATGCCATCTCACTCATACATTTGCACACATCATTCCTTTAAATGTCCTTTTTCAAATGGTTCAATAGCCTAACATTGCAAAAATCTGGGCAATTGTTAACCAACAAGAATGATCTGTATGTTTATTCATGGAGAGCTCTGGCGCCCAAAACACATACATCCTGTTTTATACCTCGACACACAAAGGCACTTTGCTCCGCCCACCTTTAGGAGGCTTTCTTAAACAGTTTCCACCTTTCTCCTTCACCCTGGAATGTTTAGTCCCGCCCCCCTCTGTTAGTGGGTTGATAATTCTAACACAGTTTACACATTTATACTGTATTTGGGGTGAAATCCTTTAGTCATTATTCTTAAAATACAAATTAATCTAACAGCAATCTTGAGGAAAATAATTAATATCCCAAATGTAGTAAAATCTTGTACGATATAATGAATTGTAATGTTTAGATTCTAATAAGGTAAAGAAGAGGATACCTATAGCTTACAAGTCCCTCATATATAAGATAGAGAATTATGGATGATCATTTTACTACTGGAGTATTAGGTGTGTAAATTATTACTACTAAATATTACTAAGAATTTGCTTGTTACCCTTACATATTAGCTTATATTTGTCAAACGTAAATCAAGAAAAGAAAAGAAAACGTTATTAATACTTACCGGGACAGATTCTATAGTTTACATCTTTTCACTGATCTTTAGTGGCAAGCTATATTCAGGCTACCAATTGTGTTTTAGGAAGGAGGAGACATATGCACTCTGTAGCAACCAAATGGTCAGGGAGGACGTTCTACAGCACCACTAACACTTCACATTGTGCATTCAACCCCTATGTGCCAACACTGAGCCCTTGTACAATACACCGCACTGCTGCAGCCTGGCTGGCTGTCCGGTACCGCCCCTAGGGGTTTCCCAGAAACCTGCCTGGCGCAAAGAGGGCGTTGGACACAGGAAGGGGGACCTGCCAGTACAGGAAGATATAGTGTGCCATCACAGTGCAACATAGTGGTGGGGGGGGTCAGGATAACAACCTGTTGGTAGCCATGAAATAGGAAGTCTGTGCCAAATCCTTGCTTGCTGTAATAGAAGGAAGAGAAAGGTCAAAGGTTAGCTCAGAATCTCAGACTAGCACTGGAATAAAATAAAATGACGACAACATATTATTATAACAACTGGTTACATCCAGCAGAGGTTTAATAAAAGGTACGTGTCTGTGTGTGTCAAAGACGAGAGAAGGTGATGAGATGGAAAGACAAAGAAAGGAGCCTGTACCTCGCACTAGCTGGGAACATCTCACAACATCAGTGTGAGGATGTTCAATTGTTATTTCAAAACCTGAAAACAATGGAATGGAACATTATTAGATATTACAAAAGGCCCATAGGTCATCCAGTGTGCAAATGAACCAGACATGACCATGACTGCATCCCAAATGGTACCCTATTCCCCTTTATATTGCACTACTTTTGACCAGGGCCAACTGGGCAAAAGTATTTTACTGTGTGTAAAGCATAAGGTGCCATTTGGGATGCAACTCATAAAGTTTCCATTTATCATCCATCTATAGACAGATCCTTACCCAGCGTCTGCAGTACTATCGTTTCTAGTATCACCAGCTCCTGAGCTTGCTGATGGTATGCCTAAAGTTCAACAGATTTCATATTTGTAATGTGTCGCTCTCTCTAGCAATAGCTCTATGACAGATCCACAACACCCAGGTACAGAGGCCTCACTTACATTGCTCTTGGTGTCTAGTGGTGCATCCTGGGGGTTGACACAGGCGTGGGCCACTTTGATGACATGTTCAAGCTTCCTAGGCTGTTCCTCAACCTTCGCGGCCAGGAACAAGGTTGTTTGGGAGATGATCTGTAGGGTCAAAGAAATTAAGGTTGGGCGGTATCCAGATTTTCATACCATCCTCCTCTCATCCCGGGAATTACGGTATTACAGACTTAGTGCACAAGGGGGCGCCAAAAACGGGGTGAAAAAGCCTATTGTGCATCTATTACCAGAATGGTAACAGAATGAGCACAAGTCATTTCCATGGAGGCTGCTAGCTAAATATGCTATTGAGCGCAAACGGAAATGTTTTTTTGAGTTCAACATATTTTTTATATAGGAAGGAGCTACAGAACGTCATTTTTGGTGAGTTTGTACATTTACAAGCGAATGTGAATGAGAGACATTGTGCAAATGAACAATACTGCAACGGGCAACGGGCCTGCCTGCTCTGAGAAGATGGGGGAGGAGCAGACAGGCCCAGAACAGAGAGGAGGAAAAACACAAGGATTTGAAAAGATATCTGTACAGCTGCCACTGCCAACTCATCCAAAGGGCTTTGACATCTCAAACACGGCAGAAGGCGAAGACAATATGATTGCCCGTCACCTTATTAATTCAGCCACTTACTGAGATAACTAGCAAGTTAAACTTAGGGGTCGCGTTAAAGCAGAATTGTTCCGTTTTTCAAGCAGGAAAAAAATATATTTCTTATGAGTTTTATCTTGCTGTGTTTTGTAAATGCAGACCTAAAATGCTTCTTATTGTAATTTCTGCTCTGCATCAGACTAATTGTGTGCTTCAGTTGCACTTCTCCACTCCCATCTGGACAAGAGGAATACCTATGTAAGAATGCTGTTCTTTGAATATAGCTCAGCCTTCAACACCATAGTACCCTCCAAGCTCTTCATTAAGCTCGGGGCCCTGGGTCTGAACCCCACCCTGTGCAACTGGGTCCTGGACTTCCTGACGGGCCACACCCCCAGGTGGTGAAGGTAGGAAACAACACCTCCACTACGCTGATCCTCAACACAGGGGCCCCACAAGGGTGCATGCTCAGCCCCCTCCTGCCCTCCTGTTCACCCATGACTGCGTGGCCACGCACGCCTCTAACAATCATCAAGTTTGCAGATGACACAACAGTAGTAGGCCGGATTACCAACAATGACGAGACAGCCAACAGGGAGGAGGTGAGGGCCCTGGTGGTGTGGTGCCAGGAAAACGACCTCTCCCTCAACAAAACGATGGCGCTGATCGTGGACTTCAGGAAACAGCAGAGGGAGCATCGACGGGGCCGCAGTGGAGAAGGTGAAAAGATTCAAGTACCTCGGCGTACACATCACTGACTATCTGAAATGGTCCACCCACACAGACAGTGTGGTGAAGGCGGCGCAACAGCACTTCTTCAACCTCAGGAGGCTGAAGAAATTCAGCTTGGCCCCCCAAGACCCTCACAAACTTTTACAGATGCACAATTGAGAGCATCCTGTCGGGATGTATCACCGCTTGGTATGGCAACTGCACCGACTGCAACAGCAGGGCTCTCCAAAGAGTGGTGCGGTATGCCCAACGCATCACCGGGGGCACACTGCCTGCCCTCCAGGACACCTACAGCACCTGATGTCACAAGGCCAAAAAGATCATCAAGGACATCAACCACCCGAGCGACAGCCTGTTCACCCCGCTATCATCCAGAAGGCGTGGTCAGTACAGGTGCATCCAAGCTGGGACCGAAAGACTGAAAAACAGCTTCTATCTCAAGGCCATCAGACTGTTAAATAGCCATTACTAGCCTGCTACATTTACATTTGAGTCATTTAGCAGACGCTTTTATCCAGAGCAACTTACAGTTTTTAGTGAGTGCATATATTTTTCATACTGGCTCCCCGTGGGAATCGAACCCACAACCCTGGCGTTGCAAGCGCCATGCTCTACCAACTGAGCTACCACCCGGTTACTCAACCCTGCACCTTAGAGGGCTGCTATCCTATGTACATAAACATGGAATCACTGGTCACTTTAATAATGTTTACATACTGTATTCTACTGTATTTTAGTCAATGCCACTCCGACATTGCTCGCCCTAATATTTATACATTTCTTAATTATATTCAGATGTGTGTATTGTTGTGAATTGTTAGATACTACTGCACTGTTGGAGCTAGGAAAACAAGCATTTCACTACACCCGCAATAACATCCGCTAAATATGTGTATGTGACCAATAAAATGTGATTTGATTTTGATGAGAATTCACACATTCATTCAGCAGACAGCGCTCTGACTGACATGTAGTTACTTTTCTCAGTGTAGCCTGCCTACCTTTCTCCAGTAAAATGTAAGATTAACTTTGAGAAAAACATTAGAATGTAGTCAGCTACATTTCCTATCTATGATAAAAAGAAATGATGGCCATGCATCATTTTTGCAAAAACGACCTTGCTTTTTAATTGTAAGCTCATTTAGCCTACCTGTGTGGCTGCCAGCCAAATAGCGTTGCACTTATTCTATTTTCTGCCAAATGTGTTGTATTTTCTGTGAAGGAAAACTAAAGTTGCAAGTCCCTGATCACTCTATTGAAGAAAAAAACACTTGACTTTCAATATAAAACGCGACCTCTGTCATTACACAGTTGGACTCACCTGCTCCCGCTTTCTCCAGTTTTGCTATTTACAAACAAACAGAGACTGGCTCAACTGTTCTGGGGAACTATGGTAGGGAACTAGTGTAGGTAGTCCCTTGTAGCTCAGTTGGTAGAGCATGGCGCTTGCAACGCCACGGTTGTGGGTTCGATTCCCACGGGAGACCAGTACGAAAATGTATGCACTCACTAATGTAAGTGGCTCTGGATAAGACCATCTGCTAAATGACTCAAATGTAGATGGTAAGGTTCATAATGTAAAATAATGTGACAGGAGAAATGAAGAACGCAATCTGCTTTCTCTCCTAACATATTGCACAAGTTGACTGCAGGTATTAACTTAAAAAGTAGCTACAAATATTAAAATGTAAAGAAACATTTCAAATTAATAGTTTCCACGTGCAAAACTTCAACGTTATAGACAGCATTGAAAAACCACCCCGTGGCTATTTCCAAATACCCAGGTGTACGGTATATAAGGTATACCACCCAAGCCTAAAAGAAATCCATCAGATTTCCCTTGTAGATAGAAGTTAGCCTTGTCCCAGATCTGTCTGTGCTGTCTTGCCAACTGCAAGTCATTGTCACACCAAGCACAATAACCATAAGAGTTGGCAAGACAGCACAAACAGATATAGGAAGAAGCTAGATAGAAATAGTTAGAGAAAGAAAATACAAAAAAGATTGATGTTACAATTGAGATGGTGATTACTTACATTCCTATGAAACTTGGTGAAAGAGTGAATCATATAAAATCTATGCATGTAAACGATTGCAGTGTTGATGATGAGTTGAGAGCTGAATACAAGACTTAAGGTATTCCAAGTGATATGTGGATTGAAACAACAGAAATACTGCAATCAAAGCATAAACTACCTAACATCCTAGCTGGCTGATGTCATTTACTGGTAGTTGGCTGGCAATCCACCTAGCTTTGTTCCCATCTAAGCTAGTTAGCTCACGTTCGCTAACGTTAACCACTAACGTTTCTCCCATAATGAGACAGAGCTGACCAAGATGTCACAATTAACTACCTCGTGAGATAACATAACACAAACCATATTATATATGCTCATAAATCTGATTAACTAATAGTTATTTGTACATCCAGCCGGCTGAGTAGACGATAACAGGGTTGCTAAAGCGAACGGCTAGCAGGCCATAATAGCTAGCTGATCACATAACAGAACGAGGTTAGCATGGTAGCTATCTAGTTAGCTGAATAACTAGCTAGTCTAACAACCTCAGGTTACCGTCACTGCGTTAGGTACCCTATTTTGTAATCAAACCAAAACCTTAGTCGAAGTTATAAATTCAACTAGTATTTTAAAAATGGACACATTTGGTTGTGTTTCAGTTACTTGAAAATAAAACTAACTAGCTGGCTACTAGGTACCAAGCTAACAAACGGCACAACCATTTTGGGTAGCTAGTTAGCCTAGCTGCCACATAGCGGGCTGAAAGCCTCATTTTCAGACAGGATACACGTTGAGTCTCTGGCCCATATCCTGAATTAGGTTGGCGGCTTGCTGTCGGTAAGAAAGTTCCCTATCAGATTCGACTCCACTGCGGCGCGACGGCGTTGTTTCTAGTTGCTCCCGGGAAAAGAGCCATTTCGAAGAAGGTCCCCGGTGCACCGCCATTGCGCTCCAGCAACTAGCCCCTGGTGGCTCGAGTGTGTAGGGAGCGTAGGAAAAATCATCACGCGCATGCGCTTTGGCTACTCTCCTAGGACTAGTAAGCCAATTTCTCAGCAAATTAGCACTATTTTAAATTCCAATACAGCAAAAAATCTCTCACAAATTGTGAAAAATCATGAATACGATAATAGGTCCATTCTATCCAAAGTTGCAGGCTCAAAATCGTGTAAAAATAAAAAAAAAGAATACACCCAGTATCCCATACTTCCCCGCGCGTGGAGATTCTACAGCGGCTCCTCTTTAGATATCGACGGTCGAAAAAACACCCAATCATTACACACGCACCCTTTGCCAACATGAAGGCGGATAGGGGAGCCCCTGCCATTGAAATACAAGAATAAAACTTGTAAATTCAAGAGGTAGCGAATCCCCATAGCCTACGAAAATAGATGCGACACCGAATTAATATTTTGGGTGAGGCAACTCTTTTACTGCAATGTGCAATAGCGTTCCAGGATCTTTGAATGTGGGGATGGCTTATGCAGGCCTCGGGCCCAGGCATAGATCCTAGCTAGCTTATGCGTTAGCATAACTATCCAAAGTTCCTTTTCATTCGCTAGTTAACTAGCTAGCTACCAAACTGCGTTTTCAGATACGATCTCTGGCAAAAATATGCATAAATGACTAGTTAACTAAAGTGTTAGTAACTAGTCAGCAGCAATATGCTAATGTTGTTAACTCTTCATCAGCGCCTGACCTGGGTGTATTCATTTAAGGCGATTCTGTTGCAAAACATTTCTTAAACGGAAGCAAATGGAACGAAATGGGGAGGGACCTACCTGAATGTGTCCAATAAAAACTCTCGTTTTAGTTGCAAAATTGAACGTTTTGCAACTGTTTCGACTAATGGACCCCAGATCAGTGTGTAGTATGTAAAAAGATTAACAAAATCCCCAATGTTTCTTTGCATCAATTTGCTACAATAGTTTCAAATGGAAATGTCAACCAGGCTGTTGTGTTTGACAAACAAACGTTGAATTGTTTTGTTTGTTGTTTATAGTGAAGTGCTGTATGTACCAATGCAGGTTTACAATATCTTCTTCTACAATTGCAGCCCTGCAGAATGTCCAAGATAAGGCGGAGGGTAACAGTGGAGAATTCTAAAACCATATCTGACAGTAGCAGTAGCCAGACCACCACCACTCCGTCTCGCCGGCCCAGCGTGTTTGAAAGACTCGGCCCCAGCACTGGTAGTAATGCTGTCGAGGTGTGTAACTCTACACCTGCATCTAACCCACTGACAGATACAACACATGCATGTCCAGAGAAGGTAGAGAAAGAACATCTTTGAATTTGGATTCATCAGAGCTAAACCCTATTTCTGCCTCATGAAATGACACTTTCTTGCTTTCTTCCTTTCAGACTAATTGTAGAAATTGGTTGAAGACTGGGAATTGCAGTTACGGCAACACTTGTCGCTACACACATGGAACTCAGCCACGAGGCAAAGGATTTAGTGGATCTTTTAGCAGGTTAGATGGCCTTGGAGAATTGCCTGTGACCCGTGTATGCAGGAAACTGAAAAATATAAATTTTATGCAAGTGGGCAACACTGTCAGAAAGTCCCAATATTCTCTCATAGCTGTTTCTTGTTGTATTTGATAAGCCAGTGGTCTTATGCTGAACCAATGCCTCAGATTACCATATGTTTGTGTGTGAACAGGTCAGCGGAGAGACCAACTGGCGATCTGCGAGAGAGGATGAAGAATAAGAGGCAGGATGTTGAATCAGATGCTACAAAGAGAGACCCAGAAGAGCCTACGTCCCCCACAGCCAGAGTGAGTTACTCTCCACACACAAACACACACAACATGCTTCCATGACCTGTTTTCTTTTGTTCTTTAGGACATAGTGAAAAACCATTTGAATAGTTAGATATTAGACCAACAGGTATGGGAGTCTTACATGTAAACCTGCTTGTCTGTGTGTTGTGCAGCAGCGAGACTCGTCCCGAGGCCACAGGGAGAAGGAAGATATAAAGATCACTAAAGAGAGAACCCCTACCAGCGAAGAAGAGACCACTGAGTGGGAAGCCAACCGCGAAGGTAAGGTTTGAAAGCAGGGCCATGTTCAATAGGCACGAAAAGAAAGAAAATGTGCCCTTATTAACATAAGAAAGTAGAACTAATGAATCCCAAACCGTTTTTCACTCTATTGGGAAAGCTTGTTTGTATTGCGTATTCTAACCTTAAGGAATGTGTTGCATTAGACTCCGATAACGGCGACTACGACTACGAATTATCCCTAGAGATGAAGAGACAGAAGATCCAGCGGGAGCTCATGAAATTGGAGCAAGAGAATATGGAGAAAAGAGAGGAGATTGTTATCAAGAAGGAGGTACCGGTATGCATGTATCTACTGTAGCTATATCTACTATAGTTCATATAGCCTTGCATGATTTAAGACTGAGGTTGATCTGTTTTATAACCTTCTACATTTACAATCTCTCACTAGGAACCAACCACCAAAACTAGGACCACAATCATATCCAAGGTAAGAAGAGATACCTACCTAACCTCCTTGTCATTCAGGAGCCATCCATATCAACACTCATATCTAGTTTAGGCGTATCTCCTTCCAGTGTCCATGCTAACCAATTCCGCCTTCTTTATTCCACATTCTAATTCCAGACATCCCCGGAGCGTTCCAGCTCTAAAGGTTCCCCCTCCTCCAGGAAGTCCAGTGGATCTCCCAAACACGCTAAAGGACCCAAATCTTCCGGTTCTAGGAAGAAGGAGAAGAAGACCTCTGTGTCGTCCTCTGTGTCCGACCCGGCCACGGCCAGATCTTCCAAGGGGAGCCACGGGAAGAAGAAAGGTCCCCGCACCCCCAGCCCCCCTCCTCCGGTGCCTCCTCTGGTGAACCCTGTGGTGGCAGCCGGGGGGAAGAAGCACAAGGGAAAGCACAAGAGCAAGGAGAAGTGTGAGGAGAAGCCGCCCAAGGAGGGAAAGGAGAGGGGGAGAGATGTGGAGAAACACAAGGAGAAGAAGGAGAAACGCAGGTAAAGAGGTTCACTGCCATGTTTTGTCCAGCTCCGCTCCAAGCTGTAGAGAAATCTAGCACCCTCGTTAAATAGGCAAAACAAGGCCCACTGGAAACAAGCAAACCAACAGTCAAATGAACAGTCATTCTTTTGTATCTGTTAGCACTGTTGTTGAATACACTATGAAAGGGACTCACTTTTTGTTTCTCGTAGCTCTTGCAGAGACCGATCAGACAGCTCCCACAAGGCCAAGCGGTCAGTGATGTCTGAGGAACGTTCCGGCAGCGTGTCCTCTCCTTCCAGAGACCGAGAGGTGTCCCCATCAGCCAGGAAGATCAAGTCCGCCTCCCCAAAAGCAGCCTCCCAGAAGACCCTTGCGCCTGGCTCCCCACCTCACAGGTCAGTAGTCTGTTAGACACTAGCAAGATAACAACATTGTCATGCTATAAGCAGCAAGATGACAGTATATACATCCACTTGCAGAAACTGAGAAATATGCAGTAGGACCTGAACCTGACACTATGGTCTAAAGATGCCATCTATCCTAACACTAGCATGTTCAGTAATGTTATTAGCAGGATTCTAATGAGTTGGTGTAGATGGTAGACAGACTAGCAAGATGGTCCACCATGAATAACCATAACTCCCTGTCCTCTCCTGGTCTTCCAGGTCTCCCCCTCCCCGCCACAAGCGCACCCCCACCCCGCCCCGCCACCACTCCCCCTCCTCCCACTCTGGCTCTTCAGCCCAGAGACACTCTCCTTCCCCCCCGCCGGCGCCGCTCGGCATCCCCCGCCTACAACCGCGAGCCCCCAGCCGCCGCCTCACCTCCTGGCCAGAGGTGTGCCTCCCGCTCCCCTGCAGCCTCCCGGGACACCTCCTCTCCTCAGAGGAGGACTAGCCCTGGAGGACGAAACCACTCTCGGGGGCGTGAGAGAGGACGCAGCGAGAGGGGGAGGAGCCCACCTGCCCAGGAGCGCCGACACGAGCGCAGAGACGGTATAGCAACTCATTAACATAATATACTGGCTGTTTTCTGTATGTGGTCACCTTCTTTAAATCAGTACTGGTTTTCTATATGTGGATGTGTGTTTATATGAAAACAGTCTCTACATTCTATCATTTGACTGGACACTGTAACAACACAAACCTGTGTTGTTGTCTCCCTCGTCCACGCAGAGAGCCGCGGGAAGCGAGAGAAAGACTGTAGCCGTGACGACCGGGACTACGAGGCGGCAGAGACCAGCTCTTCTCGTGATGGCGCCCGTGAGGACCGGGAGACGAAAGAGGGGCGAGAGCGCCGGAGTGACGGGCGCAGCGACCGACGAGGAGACTCCACCGGTACCTCCAGGGACGCCACCAGGGATAGAGACCGAGACACCAGGGACACCAAGGACTCTACCCGGGAACCCAGAACCACAGAGACCACGTCAGCACGCTCCGGACGAGACTCTCTGGAATACAGGGACCGGGAGAGGGAGAGAGGAGAGAGGGAGAAGACAGACAGGGACAGGAAGGAGGAGGCTGTCCCGGAGGAGGGGAGGAGCTATGGGAGGGGCCACGGGCGAGAGGAAGGGGGGAGGACTGACGGGAGGGGGGAGACGAGGACAGAGAGTAGAGCTGAGAGACCTGGCAGGGGGAGGGGCCGCGAGGCTGATGGATCTGACAAAGGTGAGGTCACACATGACATCACACATCTTATAACCAGCAAAATATACTAATGGCCAGTTGTAGTAACAGTTCTTAATGTGTTTGTTGTTGTGGTGTCTTTGGAAGTGAGGGAGTTTGATTAAGCTAAACCGCGGTGCACCAGTCTATAGCTGAGGGAGGAGCGCCCTTCTCAAATCAAACAGTAATCTGCGCCGCTCTGCCATGTTGTCAACTCTGACCTTCCTCCCTCGGGTTCCTCAGGCTCCACCCGGAACTCTCGAGGCTCCCAGTTGGAGAGTGGTGGCCAGGACAGTTGGGAGTCACGAAGCGGCGGAGGCTTCCGTGAGAAGAGTGCAGAGAGGAGCACCGACCGTGGCGCGGAGAGAGGAGGAGGCGCGGAGAGAGGAGGAGCGGAGCGTGACCGTTATGACGGAGACAGGAGAGGAGGGGAGCAGGCCACTGGGAGAGACTCATCCTACGACCGTAGAGGTGGTCACACCGACCGTGGTGACCGCAGAGAGAACCGGGAGAGAGGTGAGGAGAGGTCTTGGCTATATCTCAATTAGTCTTTCCTCGTATCCTAATAATAAATATTACATTGCATGTATAATGCGCTTTTCATTGAAAAACAATCTCAAAAGTTCTACAGTGAGTGCATTAAAATACAAGTGAGACGTAGAGAAAAAGAACCCCACTAGACAGGGAAACTGACGAAGTACACAGCTGACTCTACAAGGGGCAAGGACAACCAGGAACACAGCTATATGTAACAGAAGCCTTCCTAAAGCATCCTGTCTCCTCCTCAATCGTACTGGAGAAGAAGATCCAAGGTCCCTCAGGCCATCTTTAATGCGTTTTGAAAGATTCCTTGAGAACGAGCCCTTGGTGCTGGATGTTGTGACTGACTGGCTGTTTTCTCTGTTTCTAACAGACCAAAGAGCGTCCTCTCCTGGTCGGCACCCAGCCAGAGGAGAAGAGCCAGAGAGGGAGGAGACCAGAGGGAGGGATGAACGCAGAGGAGAGGAAAAAGGAGGGGGGGACAGACGAGAGGACAGGGGCCGAGAGAGGGAGCGAGAAAGGGAACGGGAAAGAGAGAGGGAGAGAGAAAGAGAGAAGGAAAAGGAGAGAGAGAGGGAAAAGGAGAAGGAGGCAGAGCGGGAGAGGGTCCGGGAGAGGGAGCGAGAACGGGAGAGAGAACGGGAAAAGGAGAGAGAGAGGGAAAAGGAGAAAGAGAGGGAAAAGGAGAGAGAGAGGGAACGGGAGAGGGAGGAGAGGGAGCGGGAAAGGGAGGAGCGAGAGAGGGAGAGGAAGGAGAGAGAGCGGGAGAGGGAACGAGAGCGGGAGAGGGAGCGTGAGCAGAGAGAGAGGGAGAGACAGCGGGAATGGGAGGAGCGAGAGAAAGGAAGGGAGGAGCGACGTGAACGGACTAGGGATGAACCAAGGGACGACCGCTCTGTCCGAGACTCGCACGAAGACCGCAAGACCAGGCAAGTATCAGTAGTAACCACCAGGGTTGGGGTCAGTTCCATTTCAATTCCAGGTAACCACTAACCCATGACTCATAACTAGAATCACTCCATCATTTCCTTCTGTTTCTTTCCTACTTAACACAACCCAACTGACCTCGAACCCCTCTTCTCTGTGTGTGTCCTCTGTAGCCGGAAGAGGCACAGGGTAGAGACCACACCCAGCCCGACTCGCCCCTCCCCCAAGCGAGCAAGGGACGTCACCCCAGGAGACAGCGACGGATACAACAGCGCTGAGGAGAAAAGTGAGCGTTTGATTGGTGGAGGCCAGCCCAAGCTCCGCCCCACCTCTGGCCCTGGCCCAATCACCATCCTCCCCATCACAGTACCAGTGTGTCTTCCTCCTCCTCCAGTTCTTGACAGTAGGGACACTCTTTAATGGGAAAAACAAACAGCACTGGTTCTGTCTGGAGGAAACTAGTCCCGTATGGATTAACACCTCCCCAAAGGGTGCCTTGGCCTGATCACTTCAATATCCCTCCACGTGAGCCCAGGGCACACTCAGTAATGATGATAATACAGTTTAATTGTTGAGCACATTTCATACAGACAGACTGTAACTCAGTGCTGTACATGGAAGTAGCAGCCGGTGTTTGATTTGTTATTAGAGGGCGATCAGAGATCTTTGAGAACGAGCCAAGGCGCCCTTTAAGATAAAAAGGTGTTTTGTTGTTTCTTTGACATTTGTTGACGTTTCCACGGTGTTGATAAACCTTGGTATCACGCTTACAGAAACCCTTTGCTTCCTTGTGTGTGTTCAGGTGTTGAGAAACACCGGCTGTTGAGTCAGGTGGTACTCCCGCCCCAGGACTCCCTCCTGCGTTCCCCCCCCAGCGCCCCTGTAGCGGAGGACCCCAAGCCCAGCCGCTGGAAGGACGAGGAGCGCCGTGGAGGCGGGGACAAGAGGGAGGGGAGGAGCCGGCGGAAGGAGGAGGCTGACGCCCGCGGAGACAGAGGAGGAGCAGGGAGAGGAGAGGAGAGACGTGGGGAGCAGCCCTCAGATAGCAGTACCCCTGTCTCGGCCTCCGGCTCGGACTCTAGGAGAGGTAAAGAGAGGGACGCTCGGGACCCCACCCCTCCCCCGCCGCCCGTGGCCCTGGTCACTGAGGACAGAGACCGAGATGCTCCAGTCCCATCAGGTCATGAGGGCAAGAAGAAGACCAAGTCCCAGAAGAAAGGCCTGAAGAAGGGGAGGAAGGAGGAGGAGGTGGCAGGAGGTGTTTCAGGAGCTCCAGAGAGGTTCACCAACCCAGAGCCCCCCTCGGACGGCCCCCCGCCCCCTCTCCTCTCCCCCCGCAAGGCGCCTAAGAAGAAGGCACTGGACAAGAAGAGGAAACGCTCCCGTGGCGCAGAGTCGGATGCGTCGGAGGAGGAACCAGGCTCCTCCCATCTTCCCCCCGGCAAGAGGAACAAGAGGGGTCCCCGAACGCCCCCGCCCGCGCCCAAGGAGGCTCTGCTATCCCAGAGGGCCGTGCCACATCCTGGCACAGAGCCCTTGCCACAGCCCGTGAAAATGGACGCCAACTTCAGCGACTGGTCTGACGAGGATGTGCTGGAGCGCGGCAGTGAATCAGCGGCCGCGAAGGCACCCCCCACAATCCCCACTGAGAGGACTCCGACCGAAGCTCTTCCCAGGAGAGGAGGTCCGAGGGGGGGCAAGGAGAGGGAGAGGCCTGTTCCCCCGCCCATCGCCCCTCTGCTGTCCCAGGACCCTCCCATGCTACTCCAGACCCTGCCCCCCCAGCCCCTCATGTCCCAGCCCCTGCTGAGGAAGCCTCCTCCGGAGCAGAAGAGGAGCAGCAGTATGGGAAGCAACCAGAGCAGGGCCTCATCCAGACGTCTCCGCTCTCCCTCCAACGAGTCAGCCCACAGAGAGGACCATCAGCAGGGCCAAGGACCAGGCCGACCCAGGAGAGGACGCCAGCTCCAGGGGGGCAACTCCCGAGACCGGGAACGAGAAAGGGAGAGAGACAGGGAAAGAGAGAGGGAGCGTGGTGAGAGAGAGAGGGGACCAGTGGCCACAGAGCCACCGGCGGCGAGGGGAGAGGAGCGGAAGTCCCGCATCGACCAGCTGAGGAGAGGAGAGCCCAGTCGCAGCACCTCCTCAGGTACGGAGACACACGTACTATTAACAGTTTTTGTCGAGCGAACAGTGAGTTGCCTTACTAACATACCAGAGTTTGATTTGATTGATATTATATCTCTTATATTCCATTTCTGGTGGATTTCCTTCCCCAGACCGGCAGGACTCTCGCAGCCACAGCTCCAGACGCAGCTCCCCAGAGTCCGAGCGGCAGGTGCAGTCCCGGGCCGGGTCCTACGACGGCCGAGAGCGCGAGAGGGAGAGGGAGAGGGAGCGGGAACAGTTTGAGAGGGAGCGTGAGCGCAAGGACCTCCGACAGCAACAACAACAGGGGCCTCCGGGGCCACTACCTCCTCTCCAGCAGCAGGGGCAGCAGAGAGACTGGGAGCCTGAGGGGCCACGGGAGTGGGGTGGGAGGGGCCGTGAACCCCTCATGCGTGGAGGCAACAGAGAGCCAATGAGAGAGCGTGATCTCCGTGACATGCGGGGTGAGCGAGAGCGGCTTCTGCCCGAGGGTCTCCTGCAGCAGCACGAACGAGAGCGGGACAGGGAGCGCGGCGGCAACAGGGGCGGTGGCCGCGGTGGCGACCATGGCAACGACCGGGAGCGGGAGAGGATGCTGCTGATGGACCTGCCGCCACATGGGGACCCCAAGAACAGGATGGACATGAGGGGAGACAATATGAGACCAGACATGAGGGGAGACAATATGAGACCAGACATGAGGGGAGACAGACCAGATTTAAGAGGAGACATGCGAGGGGATATGAGACCTGATATGAGGGGAGACATTCGAGGAGATATGAGAACCGATATGAGGGGAGACATTCGAGGGGATATGAGGGGAGACATTCGAGGGGATATGAGGGGAGACATGAGACCTGATATGAGGGGAGACATTCGAGGGGATATGAGACCTGATATGAGGGGAGACATTCGAGTGGATATGAGACCTGATATGAGGGGAGACATTCGAGGAGATATGAGACCTGATATGAGGGGAGACATTCGAGGGGATATGAGAACCGATATGAGGGGAGACATTCGAGGGGATATGAGACCTGATATGAGGGGAGACATTCGAGGAGATATGAGACCTGATATGAGGGGAGACATTCGAGGAGATATGAGAACCGATATGAGGGGAGACATTCGAGGGGATATGAGACCTGATATGAGGGGAGACATTCGAGGGGATATGAGAGGGGGACCAGATATAAGACCGGACATGAGGCCAGATCACATGAGACCAGATATGATCAGGGGGCCGGACAGGGCTGAGTTCTCTCTCCTGCTCCCCCACGAAGCCTTGGGACACGGCGGCATGGACCAGGACAAACCAGGCAACAGCCATCACCCTGTGGGAGGAGAGATACAGGAAGCAGAGAAACAGGACAGCATTGACGGTAAGGATCAACTACAATAACAAACTCCTCCTTTCTACTAGCATGGTCCCAGAACTGTTGGTCTTGTGTGACAGTGACCATGGGAGTTGGCAACAACAGACAAACAGATCTGGGACAAGGACATCAATTATTTTTATTAGGTTTGTGTTGATATGGCATCAGGTTATTGAGGGAGTTTATTTGCTTGTTTGTCCTCAGACGACGATGACGCGAAGGCGGACGACGCTGTGTCGGTGGTGTCTGGCGGGGAGGAGTACGAGCCAATCAGTGATGACGAGCTGGATGAGATCTTGGCGGACAGTGCCCAGAAGAGAGAGGATGGGCAGGATGATGAGAAGCCACCAGGTACAATACTGAGAACACTACAGTCCTTCTGGTTTAGAACTACAGTCCTTCTGGTTTAGAACAGGACTACAGTTCTTCTGGTTTAGAACAGGACCACAGTCCTTCTGGTTTAGAACAGGACCACAGTCCTTCTGGTTTAGAACAGGACCACAGTCCTTCTGGTTTAGAACAGGACCACAGTCCTTCTGGTTTAGAACAGGACCACAGTCCTTCTGGTTTAGAACAGGACTACAGTCCTTCTGGTTTAGAACTACAGTCCTTCTGGTTTAGAACAGGACTACAGTCCTTCTGGTTTAGAACAGGACTACAGTCCTTCTGGTTTAGAACTACAGTCCTTCTGGTTTAGAACAGGACTACACTGTCCTTCTGGTTTAGAACAGGACTACACAGTCCTTCTGGTGTAGAACAGGACTACACAGTCCTTCTGGTGTAGAACAGGACCACACAGTCCTTCTGGTTTAGAACAGGACCACACAGTCCTTCTGGTTTAGAACAGGACCACACAGTCCTTCTGGTTTAGAACAGGACCACACAGTTCTTCTGGTTTAGAACAGGACCACACAGTTCTTCTGGTTTAGAACAGGCCCACACAGTGCTTCTGGTTTAGAACAGGACCACACAGTGCTTCTGGTTTAGAACAGGACCACACAGTGCTTCTGGTTTAGAACAGGACCACACAGTGCTTCTGGTTTAGAACTACAGTCCTTCTGGTTTAGAACAGAACTACAGTCCTTCTGATTTAGAACAGGACTACAGTCCTTCTGGTTTAGAACAGGACCACACAGTCCTTCTGGTTTAGAACAGAACTACAGTCCTTCTGATTTAGAACAGGACTACAGTCCTTCTGGTTTAGAACAGGACTACACCGTCCATCTGGTTTAGAACAGGACCACACAGTCCTTCTGGTTTGCCTGCAGGGTTGCCAAGTCATGCTAAAACTTCTGGCCCAATGGCTCCCCCAAACCAGCCCAATATCATACACCTGGCAACCCTGTCTAGTCTGCAGTTGGCGACTGGTAAAAGACAAACTGTTGTGGTTTTGTTATTGTGAACTAAATCGTTGTTTGATTATTGTGGTCTAAGTCCTTCATATGTGCTGTGTTTCTCCAGGTCCCCTGGACGTGATTGATGTGGACTGGTCCAGCCTGATGCCCAAGCAGAAGCAGGAGCCCCGGGCAGCAGGGGCAGCTCTGCTCCGGTTCACCCCAGGGGCGGTGCTCCTCAGGGCGGGCGTCTCCAAGCGGCTGGCTGGGCCCGAGCTCCTGGAGAGGGTCAGGGAGGTCTGCAAGAAGGAGCTGGATGATCCTAAAGGTGAGTGGAGGAGATATTAGTACTATTACATACCGTGTACTCATCGATCTTTCTCCTACTGGATTTTATAACCATGCATGATATGACAACAAACATTATCCATACGAGCTCTGTCTATAGAAATAGCTTTCCAGTCATCACTGTAAACATCCAGTGAGTCTAACCCAGCTCTCTGTCCAGTCATCACTGTAAACATCCAGTGAGTCTAACCCAGCTCTCTGTCCAGTCATCACTGTAAACATCCAGTGAGTCTAACCCAGCTCTCTGTCCAGTCATCACTGTAAACATCCAGTGAGTCTAACCCAGCTCTCTGTCCAGTCATCACTGTAAACATCCAGTGAGTCTAACCCAGCTCTCCGTCCATTCCTCACTGTAAACATCCAGTGAGTCTAACCCAGCTCTCCGTCCATTCCTCCAGATGCTGACAAGCTGTTTGAGCATGACCTGGGTGCTCTGAACAAGGCAGCTGTGAACAGGAAGGTAGAGAGGGCAGGTCTGCTGAGGAACCTGGGCCCCTGCTGTAAGGCCCTCTGCGCCCGCAGGGACATGGCCATCAGACGGCAGCTTCTCAAGAATGAAAAGGTGAGTGCTCCAAGAAAATGTACTTGTACCCAGAGCCATAGACTACTCTAGCCCATATTCCAATTGACTATGATAGCCCATGTACTGTAGAAGGACTGGATGAATAGTCTGGGATTATGTAGGTAGTATATTATAATAGATGGACCAATATTTTGACACACAATGTCTACCGCATGTAAACTGTATAGTAAGCTAACACTCTCTCTCTTTCCATCTCTCTCTCTCTCTTTCCATCTCTCTCTCTCTCTCTTTCCATCTCTCTCTCTCTCTCTTTCCATCTCTCTCTCTCTCTCTTTCCATCTCTCTCTCTCTCTCTTTCCATCTCTCTCTCTCTTTCCATCTCTCTCTCTCTCTTTCCATCTCTCTCTCTCTCTTTCCATCTCTCTCTCTCTCTCCATCTCTCTCTCTCTCTCTCTCTTTCCATCTCTCTCTCTCTCTTTCCATCTCTCTCTCTCTCTTTCCATCTCTCTTTCCATCTCTCTCTCTCTCTTTCCATCTCTCTCCATCTCCCTCTCTCTCTTTCCATCTCTCTTTCCATCTCTCGCTCTCTCTTTCCATTTCTCTCGCTCTCTTTCCATTTCTCTCTCTCTCTCTCTCTCTCTCTCTCTCTCTCTCTCTCTCCTCCAGGGCCTGACCAAGCAGATGTACCCCAGTGTTCCTGTGGTGGACAGTGAGCTCTTCCAACTCAGCATGCGTCTCTTCAAGAAGACTGTAGCCGCCGCCAGCAGCAACCAGCCCCTGTTGGGGCCCCCAGCAGGCCCAGAGAAGGCCAACAAGGGGCCACCGGGGCTGGTACCGGCAGCTTCACCAGTAGCCAAGCCCGGTACACCACAGCCCTCCGAGGTGTGTCTCTCCTGAGAGCGAGCGGGGCTTATGGGTAAAAACAAACGCTGCATGATGAAACTGACCTGTGATCAGAAATTGAACAGCTCTGACAACTAAGCCTGCTCTGAGTCCTTGCCCCCTAACTCTAAACCCCGCCCCTCTAATGCTAAACCCCGCCCCCTGCTATAGCCTTTTTAATCACAAGGGAAAATCTAACAAAACGCTGAAACTTTCAGTCAGCAGTGCTGTCATTTTGGAAGACTGATCTGATCTGGAAGTCCTGTTCTGCTTCTACCATAGAGACTATTGGAGATACTAGCCTATGGAGGGATTGATAGAGGCTTTGTACAATGTACTGTACATTGAACTATAAATGGTGCAGGAAAGACATGCATTTCATTTCCCCCGAATGACACAATTGTCAATTGTTTTTGTGCGATTGGATGTTTTAGTTGTCGGGTGATAAGTCTCCCTTTTTATAATGAAGTTGCTGTATTTAGTTTATTTTGTTGTGCATTGGTTACTAAGACTGTGCATTAAAATGGTTAGTTGTTCATTTGTAATGGCTCTTATCTTTGCTTTGTGTGGAGTTCAGTCTTAGTGCCATGTCCTGCTTGATGTCATTTGTGTAATGTTCAAAAGAGACATTGACTTCATCCCCAATGGCATCCTATTCCCTATGTAGTGCAAATTTTTTCACCTGGGCCCATAAGGCTCTGGTCTAAAGTAGGGCACTATGTAGGGTGTAATTTGGGATGCACTCTGGTCTAAAGTAGGGCACTATGTAGGGTGTGATTTGGGATGCGCCCTGGTCTAAAGTAGGGCACTATGTAGGGTGTAATTTGGGATGCACTCTGGTCTAAAGTAGGGCACTATGTAGGGTGTGATTTGGGATGCGCCCTGGCCGAATGTACTAAAATCTCTGAGTGACTTGTATGAATGTTTACTGTACTGCCTAGGCTACTCCCCCCCATGAATACATTTCCCTTTAGGTCACTCGATGTGGGAAACTTTGGCAATGGTCTACTTTACTAGGAACTCTGGGTTAAACTCAACCAACACCCTCCGACTGCTGTGCCACAACACTCCAGTCCAGACACTTACCAACAGGACTCTGGCTGGCCTGAACATATTCCCATCAGGAGATGGATTTGACTCTTAAACTATGATGACTCTGTAGAATTGTCTTAATTTATTCTGTTTGCAGGTTGAAAGATTACATGAATTCTGGTGGTAGGTCTAATTGAATGAATTCTGGTGGTAGGTCTACTGCTAGAATGATAATATGATCAGGTCTACTGCACCGTTTAACTGACCTCATATACAGGGAAAATAAATGTGAAAGCATCATACATGTGTTGTGTTACAGAGAAGAGCGCAAAAGACAAGTTCTATATTTTACATGAAACCTTTATTACTCAGTACCCATCGCCTGGTCGCCTAGCTCTGTCAATACAATGTGACTGAACATACCAAACATTGGTTGATTTAAAAAGATCAACAGGAAGCTGTCACTCACTTCTCTTCATGGGCGCCATTGGACGGTGTCTTGTTTAGGATGAAGAATAAGACAATTCATGGAAGTCAATTGTGAAATAACAGTTCTGAAGATGAGAAAATTTAAGAAAATAATTCCTTCTCCCAAGTACAGTGTCACTGTAGTTTATTGTACTGCCCTTACAGGTGGCAAGTTGAGACAGAAGAGGAAGCATCCCACTCCCTCTTTTTTTTAAATGGTTTATATACAGTCAATGAACTAAGTAGACCAGACACAGCTGCTATCGCATTGGTGTCTACGGGACTTAAGTAGAAAGTAAACAGCCTGAGTAAGACATCTTCGTTCATCCACCATCTTTGACATACGTATGGGTATAGAAGCGGGTTGGCTGTATGCCTCCAATCCAGATTGTCATGATCCCAGATTATTATCCGTCTGGGCTGGATTTAACTGGATTAACCCTGAAGGACATCTATATTACATTTTAGTCATTTAGCAGACGCTCTTATCCAGAGCGACTTACAGTTAGTGAGTGCATACTTTTTTCATATATATCTGTCTGTATGTGTGTCTACTGTACTGGACGGGAACATGAGGTAAGGCCCGGGAACTGTACAGCCATGACAATACAGGCATATTATCTGCGGTACTAGCTTCAGCCAATCAGCAGGAGTTATGCCACTGTGAACCTGCCACCTGACCACAGGCATATCAGACTGACTCCTCCCACCCAGCACTCACAGAATTTCTATAGGTGCCGATTGTTGAAACTAGATGTTGTTGCTCTACTCTGTATGAGTGGTTAGACTGGAGGGAGGAGAGCTGGGGCTCTGATATTGTTACCAGACCATCTCTAGCCTGGCATTCAAACTGATTCTGCTACGTTTCAATGGTGTGCTAAGCATTCAGTCTGGTTTAACCAGGCTACTGTCTCCCAGACCCACTATATTGTTAGTCCATAATGCAGTTCCAGCAGCAGATCTGCTTTGTGTGGAAGTAGTACAGAGGGTACCATTTAGCACAGTATGTAACAGTAATCTCTGCTTTAAATTAACTCATTATTATAATACAAAAAGCTTTGTTAAATAACATTAAAATGTGGCACTTAATTCATTGGTCGTATGGCGAATACAGCCATTAACCGTGACCATAGTAAGTAACTCTCCATCACCTCAGTCCTCATGCCATTCATGACCACCATGGTGACGGCTACCAGGAAGTAGAGACATGTAGTACAGTCATCGCCCATGGTGAAAGTTGCTAGGTAGAGGCAGGAAAAGTTGCTAGGTCGAGGCAGGAAGTACCGTCAGCCAGGTAGAGGAGTGACGATCATCCTACAGCAGCTCAGCATGTTATATCAGACCAACCTGTAGTCTCCATCCCTCCCTGGCCTGGCTTGAACCCGGACGGTGGGGATCACTAGTCTCTACTATGGCTCCTAGTTAGAGCAGCCAGGCTAGGCAGCTAGTTGGCTACACCCTCCCTACCTCTTCAGTAAACCACACACTGATTAAGATGCATGTTAGATTAGAGAAACATTATATTATAATATCATTGCAACACAACAGTCTTTCTTTAGTGTCGTTGTCATTCAGTTTAGCAGGAAGTCCGGGCTGGGGTAGCCAAAGAGGCTGAAGTCTCCTTGGTACCGGGCGTAAAGCCGCCTGACGTCCCGCTTGCTGATGCCTGAGAAGTAGCGCTCCACCTTGGTCCGGTTGTAACGGGTGATCCCCGGGGGGATTGTGGGGTACGATACCAGGCGGTCTATCCCGGCAGCTTTGAGGATGTAGGGGGCATCGCGTTCTAGAGTTTCGTGGTGCCCCACGACGCTGTACGTGATGTCACAGGGGGCGCAGAGTTCCGCGTACGTCACCCAGTGGATAACATGCTCCCCGAACTGACGGTCCATGCGTCGGCGCCCAGGCTCGTCACCCAGGTAACGGATGAAGTCCTCGAAGCGCAGGCCCGTGGTCGCCTTGTTGTTGTCGTTGTCACGGTGGCTCTTGCGGTACTTGCGGATTATGGCGGGAGCGATGTCGTGCTTGTACCAGGGCTCGAAGCGCGGGTTCTTCACAAACTTGTCCTTGAAGGCGGAGATGAGGCGCTCGAACGGGTCTCTGACGATGAAGAACTTGAAGTACGTGGCTAACCTGGCGAGATAAAACAAAAAGCAGTGTCAGTCCCATAGAAATATAATCATAACACCACAATGGAATACAGGGCAGGGCCAAACAAGTCAGTAAATGTGTTCAACCTTCCTTCCTTCCTTGACCTAAGCACAGCTCTATAACATTTTAGTCATTTAGCAGACGCTCTTATCCAGAGCGACTTACAATTAGTGCATTCATCTTACGATAGCAAGTGATTGGGTAGGTGTAAGCAAGGGTAGCCTACATTACCAGCTTATTACTTTAACCAATCTAACTAATTCAGATCTGTGATTACTTCAAGGAAGGAAGGTAGGATGCATTTCTGAAGTATTGGAGCAGGGCCTTAACCTTTCAGTGATTTCTTTCTCTGTCAGAGAGGAGAGGCGGGGCAGGCCGTTCTTCTCATGGTCATGAACCAGGTTCTCTGGGATCTCCTCCACAGTGGAGAACACTCCTGAGGGGCAAAAGGACAGTGAAGAACACAAGTTTATTGTCCTTTTTCACTGGCATCGAGGCCACTACATCACTACAATTTACAGACAGATAAGCTTACGTTTTGAGTCAACTTCTACTCATCATCATCACTCACTGACTGACACTCCGTCACTCTCTTCCTTCCTCTCTCACTCCCCCCCCACTCACTCACTGACACTATCACTCTCTCCCTACTGCCCTCCCTCACTAACCATTGAGAACGATGAGGACCTTCTTCCATTGAGTGTTGCCCACTTTGGGGGTCTGGCAGAAGAGGATCTTGTGCTTGTCGCACACAAAGATGCGGTCCAAGACAAACTTGTTGATTGAGGTGTGAGTGAGGTTCCTGAGGGAGTTGTTGTTACACACGGCGGACAGCAGCTCCAGACGCCTCGTCTCCACAGTGTTCCAGTCTGTTGGGTCGGACATGGAGGAGGGGCCTACTGTGGACTGACACACACACACAATTCAAGGAACTGAGGATTCTGTTTCAAGGGCACACACACAACACCTACCACGTCTGATGACTTGGGAGCTCTTCTTTCTGATTTCTGAGCTGGAAGCAATTTGGTGGTCTTAACTCCTGGTTGTGTCCAAATTTGAATCTCGGTCTTCTCCCCATAGTCTGAAACACAAGACACCAAGAGATCACAAGACAATTCCAAGGAGGATAGAGTAGACAATTACATCTAACAGTTTAGCTGTCCTGTAGCTATAGCTACAACTCTAACTGAAAGGTATAGATAGCTAGCTAGTATTGATGATAAAAACTATCAGGTTTCAGTCTGATAATTTACCATCCGTGTCTCTGGCGTTGAAATTGATAAACTTGTTGGCAAACACCAGGATGAGCAACACCCAGCCGCAAGCCCCGACGAGCAGCCAGTGGTGCCGCATCGTTCTTTGCATCACCCGTGGGCCATTGAAGTAGCGACGGTCCCTGCAGAAACAGCTGTTTAGCAATAGCAGTTAGCCTTTCTCGCCTGACTCAGCACATATGAAAGGGGGAAACCTTATCATAATATTTGGACTGAATGCTAGTTAACGTTAGCTAGTTGTCATAATATTTGGACTCAGCCGGGTGCTTCACCACAGGCAGAGGAGTGTCACAGGGACAGTGAGGAGAGACTAGTTAGCTTAGCAGGCTAGCTAGCTAGCTTAACATCCATAGGCTACCATTTCAGCAGGCTATAAAACTACATGACCATTTATGCCAATCACCAACTAGCTATAGGCATGGTCAAAACAACTGTCCCCACTGAAAGCCAGGGAGAGATCAATTTAGCTCAGCTAGCTGGCTAACTTCGGCTAACGTTAGTTAGCTTGTTGCTGTAGTTGTTTGTTAGCTAACAGTAGCCATAATTCTGACCATCCCGAAGTGTAGCAAGCTAGGCCTGCTCCTGAGTACGTTTTACTTGATTATAAAATGATCTGATAGCTAGTTTCCCATTGTACAACCCAAATGTGATGTCTTACCTGCTATGTAATTGCAACTAATGCAATAGTAACGTTTCTTGTGATGTTGGCGGACCTGTCCCGTTATCCATGTTGTTGATGCAATAACAGATCAATATCGCCCCCTAGCGTTCAAATGTTTACACGGCACAACATAGGACTGGACAAGACTACCCGAGAACTAGCTATGCAATTGGCCAGTGATATCATATGCTGCTTGCTGTATATAAAATAAAATAAAATACACAAAAAGTTGTGCATATGCTCACTGCAAATACAAAGTGAGCTGAGCCTATGGACTACCATCATACATGGCTTCATATGGCACACAATGCAGCATTGACTACTTGGCCCAGTCATATCACGCTTCTGGTCAGGGACAGGGGGTATGTATCACTGTTGCACAACATACACAGCCATACACACATACAGTGGGGAAAAAAAGTATTTAGTCAGCCACCAATTGTGCAGGTTCTCCCACTTAAAAAGATGAGAGAGGCCTGTAATTTTCATCATAGGTACACGTCAACTATGACAGACAAATTTAGATTTTTTTCCCCCTGAAAATCACATTGTAGCATTTTTAATGAATGTATTTGCAAATTATGGTGGAAAATAAGTATTTGGTCACCTACAAACAAGCAAGATTTCTGGCTCTCACAGACCTGTAACTTCTTCTTTAAGAGACTCCTCTGTCCTCCACTCGTTACCTGTATTAATGGCACCTGTTTGAACTTGTTATCAGTATAAAAGACACCTGTCCACAACCTCAAACAGTCACACTCCAAACTCCACTATGGCCAAGACCAAAGAGCTGTCAAAGGACACCAGAAACAAAATTGTAGACCTGCACCAGGCTGGGAAGACTGAATCTGCAATAGGTAAGCAGCTTGGTTTGAAGAAATCAACTGTGGGAGCAATTATTAGGAAATGGAAGACATACAAGACCACTGATAATCTCCCTCGATCTGGGGCTCCACGCAAGATCTCACCCCGTGGGGTCAAAATTATCACAAGAACGGTGAGCAAAAATCCCAGAACCACACGGGGGGACCTAGTGAATGACCTGCAGAGAGCTGGGACCAAAGTAACAAAGCCTACCATCAGTAACACACTACGCCGCCAGGGACTCAAATCCTGCAGTGCCAGACGTGTCCCCCTGCTTAAGCCAGTACATGTCCAGGCCCGTCTGAAGTTTGCTAGAGTGCATTTGGATGATCCAGAAGAGGATTGGGAGAATGTCATATGGTCAGATGAAACCAAAATAGAACTTTTTGGTAACTCAACTCGTCGTGTTTGGAGGACAAAGAATGCTGAGTTGCATCCAAAGAACACCATACCTACTGTGAAGCATGGGGGTGGAAACATCATACTTTGGGGCTGTTTTTCTGCAAAGGGACCAGGACGACTGATCCGTGTAAAGGAAAGAATGAATGGGGCCATGTATCGTGAGATTTTGAGTGAAAACCTCCTTCCATCAGCAAGGGCATTGAAGATGAAACGTGGCTGGGTCTTTCAGCATGACAATGATCCCAAACACACCGCCTGGGCAACGAAGGAGTGGCTTCGTAAGAAGCATTTCAAGGTCCTGGAGTGGCCTAGCCAGTCTCCAGATCTCAACCCCATAGAAAATCTTTGGAGGGAGTTGAAAGTCTGTGTTGCCCAGCGACAGCCCCAAAACATCACTGCTCTAGAGGAGATCTGCATGGAGGAATGGGCCAAAATACCAGCAACAGTGTGTGAAAACCTTGTGAAGACTTACAGAAAACGTTTGACCTGTGTCATTGCCAACAAAGGGTATATAACAATGTATTGAGAAACTTTTGTTATTGACCAAATACTTATTTTCCACCATAATTTGCAAATAAATTCATAAAAAATCCTACAATGTGATTTTCTAGATTTTTTTTCCTCATTTTGTCTGTCATAGTTGACGTGTACCTATGATGAAAATTACAGGCCTCTCTCATCTTTTTAAGTGGGAGAACTTGCACAATTGGTGGCTGACTAAATACTTTTCCCCCCACTGTATCAGGATAAGGCTTACCCAGTGAAATAAATATTAATTTTTGAATTAAATACATACAATTCCTCAGATACATGGCCAGCATCATTGGTATTATTGGCATTGTTTGCATAAATGACATTGCTGCTGTTGCTCTTGGTCTTCTTGGGGAGCAGCTGGGCTTGGATGTTTAGAAGAACACCACCCTCAGCTAATCATTCCTCATCATTCCTTACAGCCAGTTGGATGTGCCAGGGAGGTCAAATCAAATCAGATTTTGTTGGTTACATACACATATTTAGCAGATGTTATTGCGTGTGTAGTGAAATGCTTGTTTTCCTAGCTCCAACAGTTTAGTGGTATCTAACAATTCACAACAATACACACAAATCTAAAAGTAAAAGAATGGAATTAAGAAAAATATAATTAGGACGAGCAATGTCAGAGTGGCATTGACTAGAATACAGTATATACATATAAAATGAGTAAAACAGTATGTAAACATTATTAAAGTGACCAGTGATTCCATGTCTATGTACATAGAGCAGCAGCCATTATTAGGTGCAGGGCTGAGTAACCAGGTGGTAGCCAGCTAGTGACAGTGACTAAGTTCAGGGTAGTGTACTGGGTGGAGGCCGGCTAGTGATGGCTGTTTAACAGTCTGATGGCCTTGAGATAGAAGCTGTTTTTCAGTCTCTCGGTCCCAGCTTTGAAGCACCTGTACTGACCACGCCTTCTGGATGATAGCGGGGTGAACAGGCTGTGGCTCAGGTGGTTGATGTCCTTGATGATCTTTTTGGCCTTCCTGTGACATTGGGTGCTGTAGGTGTCCTGGAGGGCAGACCGCACCACCCTCTGGTGGCAGCCAGCTGGATAAATTGTTTGAGTTTTGCATTTCGAGTGCATATTTTAGACACTCCTCATCTCGTCTCTGCCACAACAGTTATATGCACTATTCTGATGCAACATGGGGACATTTTATAAAATTGGCTTCATGGTCATATAGGCAATAGGCACTGGGATCAGGATTCAAGAGAATTGACATCTTTGGAAACTATGGGTAAACCATCAAGAGACTATATTGGCTAACACAGATCACTGGTCAATGGACAGGGTTTCAATCACATCTAATAATATTTTTTATAAATAGTGTTTATCATCACAATAAGATTCTCAAAGCTAAAAAAAATGGTTCTGGCAGTTCTTGGACAGTGGTCTTCCACAGCAGATAAGGCGTTTGAGGCAGTTGAAAAAGGCAGTAGCTTGAGTCGATGGAAAAGGAAAAAGAGTGAGGCGTTTTTGTGTTTATCATGTCATGAATAGTTACATTTAGGCACCCAACCTCATTCAGACATGCAAGTCACACACACTTCAAGTAGGCTTGTATTCATAACAGTTCATCTACTTTGTAGTGCAGGGATCATCAACTAGATTCAGCCGCGGGACGATTTTTTCTGGAGCGGATGGTCGGGGGGCCGGAATATAATTACAAATAATTTGTAGAGTGCAAATTGACTGCTAGAAGCCCAAACATATATGTTTGACTAAAACATAATCATTTCAAACCTTGCTTACATTTCTATACGATCACGTCTCTCTATTACGCGTAGGAATACTTGGGAACAGATGTCAAATTAAAATCACTTGGAGCTGATTTCCTGCTGTTTCTACAGTCTTTTATGTCCAACAAGGAAAATTCCACACAACAAAACATTTGTATTTATTTATTTTCGCTCAGAAAACTTTGGGGGACAAATAAAACCACCCGCAGGCCAAATTCAGCACGGGGGCCACCAGTTGGGGAACCCTGTTGTATAATAAAGACATTAGACAAAACTCATTTTATACATTTATTCTACAAGCGTTGAAGACAGATTTAATTCTCATCAACATTGACCGTCTGTAGACCTGTTGACAAAGGAAAGAAAAACGATTTAGCAACAGCTTGAGAATTATAAACCCCCCGTCTTCATCATCCTAGGACAGAAAAGATGATAAAACAAAAAAATCTTTCATATTGGTGTACTTGGCATCAGAAAAATCAAGAACAGAACAGGGATATACAGTAATTGAGACTAACGTTGACGTTTCAGCACAAGTCTGAAAAAACCTATGAAGGCACATTTGGTATTGACTATGCCTCACCTTTGTATGTTGTGACAGGGACGTACGTGACGAGTGTGTACAGTTTGTTTGGGGAGTCTTCGTCCTCATTGCGCTTCCTGGACAATCGTACCCTCATCCTGTATGGCACGTTCCTGTAAATAACATAGGTGAACGTTAGTTTCATCCTGTATGGCACGTTCCTGTAAATAACATAGGTGAACGTTAGTCTCATCCTGTATGGCACGTTCCTGTAAATAACATAGGTGAACGTTAGTCTCATCCTGTATGGCACGTTCCTGTAAATAACATAGGTGAACGTTAGTCTCATCCTGTATGGCACGTTTCTGTAAATAACATAGGTGAACGTTAGTCTCATCCTGTATGGCACGTTCCTGTAAATAACATAGGTGAACGTTAGTCTCATCCTGTATGGCACGTTCCTGTAAATAACACAGGTGAACGTTAGTCTCATCCTGTATGGCACGTTTCTGTAAATAACATAGGTGAACGTTAGCCTCATCCTGTATGGCACGTTCCTGTAAATAACACAGGTGAACGTTAGTCTCATCCTGTATGGCACGTTCCTGTAAATAACATAGGTGAACGTTAGTTTCATCCTGTATGGCACGTTTCTGTAAATAACATAGGTGAACGTTAGTCTCATCCTGTATGGCACGTTCCTGTAAATAACACAGGTGAACGTTAGTCTCATCCTGTATGGCACGTTACTGTAAATAACATAGATGAACGTTAGTCTCATCCTGTATGGCACGTTTCTGTAAATAACATAGGTGAACGTTAGTCTCATCCTGTATGGCACGTTCCTGTAAATAACATAGGTGAACGTTAGTCTCATCCTGTATGGCACGTTCCTGTAAATAACATAGGTGAACGTTAGTCTCATCCTGTATGGCACGTTCCTGTAAATAACACAGGTGAACGTTAGTACATACTTGTGCAACACAATTTGTAGTGCTATTTGTGTCAACAACAACCATAAGTGGTTGTATGGGTTGATAACGAGCAGTTACCCAAACCTTTCTTCTAGCACCCCCAGCTATTCCACGTATTTGATATTTGAACACTTATTTGTTCTTGAGGAAGCACACCTGGGCCAGACGGTCACTAACTGTTCAGTTGCCAAGCGTTCTCTAACGTTGCAGATAGAAATGCCATGAACAGAGCCGATGTGATTCCTTATTCTACATGTCAGAGGCATGTTTGATCAACATAGCCTATTTCTATCTGAACGTTCCTAAACATTCAACCCTGCTGAAAGCGCCCGATTCAACTAATGAAGGGCTTAGTGATTGTTTTACCAACTTAATGGGGTTTGGGAAACACAAGTACTGTAAAACCATATCATCAGTATATCCAAATGTTGTATCCTGATTCATATTATAACTGGGGTGTATTCACTAGAAACCAAATGGAAGCAAACAGCAGAAACAGGGAGAAACTTATCTGAACTTGTCCAATAGAAACCCCAGGTTTTCTGTTGCAAAACGTTCTGCTATGGTGTGCACTAATGAATGCACCCGATTAATCTGATGACAGGTGTCTCATTTGTCCTTACCTGACGCCTTTGGTCCACACAGCCTTGTTCAGGCGGGTGTCGATGCGTACATCAGGAGTTCCCATCTCCTTCATGGCGAACTTGCGGATCTCCTTGAGAGCGCGAGGAGCTCTCCTCTTGAAGCTCCTGTATAGAGAAGAAACGTTCTGATTAATACCAGTCTCAGGGGACTAAGAAAAACTAGCCTACATCTTGAGGGACATCTGCCAATTTAGAGGAACAGTAGATTTGTCAACAGCCATGCTCTGTGATGTAAATACTCCCACATGCCAAAGCTACACAAAACCAGTTTATATCCTCTGGTTCTGATGAAAAACTACTTAAGGTGCAGATGACAGAAGAGTGCATACTTTTGAGGACACTGATCCAACATTGACCTGGCTTCTGTTGGTGAATTTGTCTGTTTGCACCACAGTACTTACACTCCATGGATGCGCTTGTGGATGTTGACGGTGTATTCTCTGGTCACCACCTCATTGATGGCTGAACGCCCCTTCTTCTTCTCTCCCTTCTTGGTAGGAGCCATCTGAAAAGACAAACCGGGCCGGTTGAAGTTGAGATTGTCCCATACAAAGTGAACCGTCAGACCTGCTAGGCTAACGTTAGCTAGCTAGCCAGGTACGCTAACGTCCAAAACAGGAAAACATCCTGTTCCACCCAAACAAAAATGTATCATGGAAATGGCTAAATGTAACCATTAACGGCACTGCCTGTGGTGCATTACACCAGTTACAAAACATTCGTTAGCTGGCAAAAATATGTTATGTCTGGTAGCTAGCCAGCTAGCATGTTACGAAACCTGTGATGTGTACGGTAACTAAAGTTTTGACTGTTTTTGTTAACTAAATGAATGCACAATACATCCCAAACTCAAATCCGATTGACAATGAGGTACACAACTATAGATTTGGACAATGCAAATATGTGTTTTATGCGTAAATACTGCAGGATGAATTTAGATTATACGAGGACTATCAATCTGCGAAACTCACTTCGGTGGGGGACTGTTAGAAAGGAAGTACCAGAAAAGGCAGATCTTGGTTAAAGGAAATAGATCCGGCTGTATGTTGTCCGTAGAAAACAAGTACCGTTTACAAAGTTCCTATGTCTTGTTGCCCTGGTAACCATCAACGATACACTGTATCTGCATGTGGTTAGCTTTATACATTGAAAGGTTACTTACTGCAGAAAATGAAGCCTATGTCATTGATAACGTAGGACCGAAACCTGAACTGGGATAAGCCGTCGAATTGTGCTATTAGTCTCCCAACTTTTAACTATAACAATATGGCAACGAATTCTATTCGAATTAATCCCCCGGTTGTTGAGTTTACCGACGTAAAAGCAGGGAAGGTTTACAAGACCACTGTCACGGTGACCAACACTGGAAGTACCTCGAAAAGAATGAGACTGCTTGAACCCACATCAAAGGTGAAATCCTTTCTGCAGTGCTGCCTGTTGGCTGTCTTTGTGTGTAATACGTTAGTAAAGTTCAGAGCAACTTGTGCTTAGTTGTGCTTAGTTTTCATTGCGCTTTTGTCCTATTCTAATTTATAAACTCATTTTGATTGATGCAATAAATTATTATACACTTTTGTTACTTCCACCCTTCATACTGCCCTGCCCCTCTCTTCTTAAATGTTTTCAACCCTTTGACCTTTCTACCCCCCAAGCTGTTCACATTTAGAGTGACAAACACAGAAACCCCCATTGCTGCCGGATTGGCCCTAAGTGGTACTCTAGAATTCAGGCCTGAGAAAGATGAGGATGTCTGTGACCGTCTGCTCCTTGTCCTGGATGACATTGCCATGGAGATCCCCCTCTTTGTGTAAGCAGAGTCATATATACCCCTGTTATAACATAACTCATTCATGTAATAGCTTGGCCGTGTTCCACCAGACATGTGCTTGGCATTAGCGGGTTAATGCAATCTTCAGGTCTCAGACAAGGTTACTTATATTTGGCCTTTCCTGCAGGTTCTCCCCAGCGTGTTCTCTAACAATGGAATCTCTCGCTGATTTCGGCTCTGTGACGGCAAACAGTCAAGTGATCAGCAAAGAGGTGGAATTGACCAATCAGGGATCTGCTCCAGGTATTATGCTTTTGCCTCTTACGTTGAACCCACTTCTGTAAACTTGCTTTGATTGATTTTAGTAGACATTTTGCAGTAATCTAGTTTATTTTTTATTGTATTTTTTTATTGTTATATTAATTGATTGCTGTTCATTCCCTTGGCCTTGCTGAAGGAGCTTTTCAGGTGCTGTATGATGGAGACCAGTCCATCAGGCTCTCTCCCAGAAGTGGCGTCCTGCAGCCTGGCGCTACCCAGTGGCTGAAGGTGGAACTCTGCACTGACAAACCCACGAGGGTCAGAGAGGAGGCCCAGTAAGGAAACTAGAGCCTCTGCCTTATCTTGAACATCATCTTAAACGCTCCACCTTATTCTGCTTAGTGTTACTTATGGTTCTTTGTTTGTGCATTTTGTGTGTGTTTATTGAGTTGCCCTCTCTCTCTCTCTCTCTCTCTCTCTCTCTCTCTCTCTCTCTCTCTCTCTCTCTCTCTCTCTCTCTCTCTCTCTCCCCCCCCCCTCTCTCTCTCTCCCCTCTCTCTCTCTTCCTCCCACTCCCCCCATCCCCCCCTCTCTCTCAGGGTGAAGCTGCAGAACAGTAAGGATGTGGTCCTGAAGATCAGGGCGGATGTTTTGGAGCAGAGCCTGGAGCTCCAGGACCTAGAGGGGGAGAGGCTGTCTTGCCTCCGCTTCGGACCCGTCTTCTTTGGTACATCCCGGGTGGAAAAAGTGGTTCTGGTGAACAATGGACCACAGGCCTGCGACTGGATGGTGGTGCTGCAGGACGATGCTTCAGGGACAGAAGTGGTACATACACACGCACACACATGCACCAACGCACAGAGAAAACACAGACACATGCACCAACGCACAGAGAAAACACAGACACATGTTGACATATTTCACACTTTCACACGGAAGTGCAATTATACTAAACTGTGTTTTTAGATCTCTATCGTTAGGCGTGATACGTTTTTGTATTGCTGTGTATGTGTGTCTGTGTGTGTGTGTGTGTTTCCTCAGGGCTTTGACCTCCAGAGGAGTACAGACGCAGCGCTGCTAGAGAGAAGTGTTCGTAACAGGGCCACCCCTGTGGATCCCTCCACTGTGATCACCTGTGTGCCCAACGAGGGAGGACTGAGACCCTACGAGAAAACCACTCTGTGGGTCTGCTTCCGTCCTGTCAGCAGAAGGTATACAGCCCTCCTTTGTGTGTGTGTGTGTCTGTGTGTGGGTATAAATGTGTATAAAGATATTCTAACACACAGTATATAATGGTTGTTCTGTTCTTCAGAAGGAGCAGGGAGGAGCAGAAGAGCAGTGGAGTCTCCGCAGCAGCCAGTAAACAAGACTACTCACTCTTCCTCAAGTTTGAGATGGTGGGAAGTAAAGATGGCTTCAACCACCAGCAGCACTCCACTGTACTTCCCCACAATGGTACAGCAAGCCTCAATCTGTTCCTTACCAATAGCAGGCACAATATGCTGCAATACAATCATGTATATTATATCATTAGTAAAAACAACAATTGAAGCCATTCTCTGGTGAGGGGCACTGAACGACATGTGTACGACAGCTATAACAGAAATGTTGTGGTTGATCTCGGACTGTCTAGTCCTTGACCCCTGACCTCTCTGACCTCTAAGCCCTGACCTCTACCCCCAGGTTGCTGTGTGGAGCTGGCGGTGACTGGCTCAGCCCTCCCTGTCTCCCTTGTGCCCAGCCCCGGCCACAGCTTCAGCTTCCAGCAGTGCATGATGGGAGAGCGTGTGGACGTCCTGTGTGTGCTCCACAACCTCTCCCCTATACTCCCCGTCACCTTCAAGTTCCGAAAGATGGCCAACTTCATCAGTGACCCGCCTAGTGGGACCATCTCCCCAGGGCAAAACCAGGTAGACGACCCTGGTCCAGGCTCAGATGGCTCCTTATTTTGGCCAGAGGAAACTAGTGCACTGTATAGGGTGGCTGGGCCCTAAAGTAGTGCACTATATATGGAATAGGGAGCCATTTTGGACACAACCCCAGTCTCCTCCAAGCATCCTCTATGACAGAACAGAAAGCTGAATTATCAATATCCTCTATATCCTCCCTGAGTCTGACAGAAAGCTGATCAGAATCATTGATCTGTGTTTTTGTCCAGGACGTGGTGCTGTCCTTCGCCCCCCACCAGATGGGGACGTTCAAGGTGAAACAGGTGCTAGAGGTGCTGGGTCAGGTGGTACACCTGGAGCCCTCCTCCACCAAGCTCCGCCTCCGCAGCTTCCACACCATCACCCTGCACCTGTCAGCCGTTTGCCGGGCACAGACCGCCTGCAAGACACCCAAACTCAACCCTGGTGAGACCCAAAGCCACCCCCTGCCCACAGCCAGCACACTGAACCACTCACTGCCCTGTCCACTGATCTCTTACCCATACAGTATATGTTCTTCAAACTATTGTATGGCATTCTATCTTCAACCTATTATTAGACCCACCCATTCATTGTTTTGTCTGTGATGCATCAGGAATCACCCCGGCTGTGACCAATGAGACAGGCCAGTATGCCCGGGTGCCCTCCAGTGAGCTGGGCAGGTGTGTGGGATTGGTGCGGGCAGCTGTCCTTAGCGCGGCCAAGACCCGGCTCCACAGCCACGGCCAGAGCAAGAGCCACCGTAGGAGCCAGAGGCTAGATGGTAGCCAGCGGGAGCTAGTGGCCTTCCCCAACGACAGGGCCTGCAGCATCCGCCCTGCCTCTCCAGACACCACCTACAGGTCATTTGAGTAATACCGTTATAGAGTATCTGACATGGCACCCTGTGACCTATTCCAGAGCCATATCAATACTACTAAAGTAATGATGGCAATAGTATCAGTGCAGTCAGGTTTACTGGGACCTACTGTACCTCCAGATGCCTGGGCAGTCAGCGCAGTGTGTTTACAGTGGCATCCGTGTCCCTATAAAGTCCTATGTACCCCCTATGTACCCCCTATGTACCCCCTATGAACTCCTATGAACTGCTTATATCCTCTCTGTCTCTCTCCACCCAGGACCATCTTCACGGGGGTGGAGCGCTACCGTTACGTGGACCCTGACTTTGCCTTCACGGAGGAGGAGCAGCAGCAGAGACAGAGACACAGAGATCACTACCTAGCCTTCTTCAGGAGCCTGCGAAACACGCGCTTGCAGAAAACCACCGCGAGGTAGACAGAGGGTGATGTGTGTTCTGTATGTTGTCACCTAGGCAACCCAAACAGCTACGCAGTAAGCAAAACTATGCTGAAAATACCTCTTTTAGACCTATTTTCCAGACGTGGACATTACACGCATTTCAGGTGCTGAATGAAAGGTTAGAAGACATATTTTCCGACGTTGAAAATGCGTATTTTTCCGGAAGTAGAAAATACGTAATTTACAGACTTTTAAAATATATATTTTTCAGTCATTGATTCTATGGACACATTTCTGCACATACTGTACACTATCAGTGAAGTAAGCATTACTGTATATCACTATAACATAGGAATGAGGGGCCAACTGAATATGGATTATTGCTACCATCTGTCACATTCACTTATGTTAACTTTTTCAAAAGCTTTAAAACTGGCAACGATGATGTTCAAAATAATCCAAGCTACAGAATGAACCAACAGACCACTTCAACTACAATAACATTCTCAGTAACGGTTACAGATTTCTTTATTTTCTTGCTATGACTGTGATATGTTTTTTTTTAACCTGCTGAATGACCAACATTTTTATGTAAAAAACAAACACTTGCAAAGCTTTCTGGATATTATTCTAATGAGCTCTGCCCCCAAACAAGTACAAATTTGGTCAGTGCGGACCAGATCCAAATCTGAATGAATCATAGACGTCTAGGCTGTTTCACACGTTTGAACATCACATTACAATACGGCAGTTTAGTACAGTAGAGGACAGTATGGTATGGTACGGTACAGTACAGTTTAGTTCAGTAGAATAGAATAGTGCTCTACTGTATTGTACTGTACTGGACTCTGCTGTCAAAACTTGTGATACATAGATGTCTATTATTTGTTCAGATTTGGTCCAGTCCAGACCGGACCAAATCTGAACCAGTTATAGACGTCTATGTTTGGGCCAAATATAGGCCGGACCGCACCAAATCTGAACCAAACATAGACGTCTATGAATGGTTCAGATTTGGTCCGGTCCTGTACTCTGCTTGAAATCAAGGCCGGTCCGGACTGCACCAAAAGGCGTGAAAGGCAAACACCCTACTGGACCAATCATAGACATCTATATTTGGGCCAAATTAAGGCCAGTCCGGACCGGACCGGACGAAATCTGAACCAATCATAGATGTATTTTATTTAGTCAAATCAAGGCTGGTCTGGACTGGACCAAATCTGAACCAAATATAGATTTCTATGATTGGTTCAGACTTGGACAGGACCAAAAATCTACGTCAATGGACGTTGAAATCAAGGCCGGTCCGGACCGCACCCCAAACAAATACCTAAAAAAGAAAGCCGGACCAAAAAAAGACGTCCAAAAGACGTCGCTTGACGGTAAATGCTTAGTGGGTACACATTTTTTTGCAAGAACTAAACTGCAAAGCTCGGTCCTAGCCACTCCCCTTCCAAAAAGTCTACCTATGAGGGGATTTGATTAATCTGCACTCTACTCTTATCTTTTGATAAAAAGGCTTTATCTGCCTTCCCAATGAAAACTAGTTTGAAAATTCAAACATATACTGTATTTTATGAAAAAGAGATATGACCGAGCGGTGCAGATTACTGTTCGATTTGAGCAGGGCTTGCCTCCTTCACCAGCTCGCCCAGTCACGTGACGGTCATACCCCAGTGCAACCTGGCCAGTTTAATCGAATCCCCTCATCATTGTTTACAATATGTGCTGTACGCTGACAACAAGGTGGTATCTGACAATGTTTTCGATGTATGCTCAGGCTGCATGGCGAGGTGGAGGACGTCATAGATATTGGGCTCCGGCCTGCCGCAGGACTCCTCACCCCCAAACTCTCTCTGAGGGACCTGGAGTCCAATCACAGCCAGGAGGGGCGGAGCGTCGACCAGGGACATAGCCAGCTATTGACCACCTGTATGCTGGCTGCCATGGAGACCAGGTCCAGCTCCAGACAGGTAAAGCAGGGCGTGTAAAGTTGAACTGCGATCTCTGGGAAACCATTTTACACGGGTCCTCTAAAGTCTACAGTTACCTGTTTTAGCCTATGCAATCCCCCCACTTTATCATTTTATATCTGGTGTTTCCTGACTGACTGTATGGTATTCCACTGTCTCTATCATTTTATATCTGGTGTTTCCTGACTGACTGTACGGTATTCCTCTGTCTCTATCATTTTATATCTGGTGTTTCCTGACTGACTGTATGGTATTCCTCTGTCTCTATCATTTTATATCTGGTGTTTCCTGACTGACTGTACGGTATTCCTCTGTCTCTATCATTTTATATCTGGTGTTTCCTGACTGACTGTATGGTATTCCACTGTCTCTATCATTTTATATCTGGTGTTTCCTGACTGACTGTATGGTATTCCTCTGTCTCTATCATTTTATATCTGGTGTTTCCTGACTGACTGTACGGTATTCCTCTGTCTCTATCATTTTATATCTGGTGTTTCCTGACTGACTGTATGGTATTCCACTGTCTCTATCATTTTATATCTGGTGTTTCCTGACTGACTGTATGGTATTCCACTGTCTCTATCATTTTATATCTGGTGTTTCCTGACTGACTGTACGGTATTCCTCTGTCTCTATCATTTTATATCTGGTGTTTCCTGACTGACTGTACGGTATTCCTCTGTCTCTATCATTTTATATCTGGTGTTTCCTGACTGACTGTATGGTATTCCTCTGTCTCTATCATTTTATATCTGGTGTTTCCTGACTGACTGTATGGTATTCCACTGTCTCTATCATTTTATATCTGGTGTTTCCTGACTGACTGTACGGTATTCCTCTGTCTCTATCATTTTATATCTGGTGTTTCCTGACTGACTGCACGGTATTCCTCTGTCTCTATCATTTTATATCTGGTGTTTCCTGACTGACTGTACAGTATTCCTCTGACACTTTGAACCTCTGTTGTCCAGGTGACAGAGGGCATCAATGCACTAACCTCCACTAACCAGGAGGTGGCAGACTGCAGCCGCACCCTGACAGCTCAGCAGCTTCACCAAGTGGTCATAGGTGAGAAACGCACATGCAGTCTTTTTTGTAGCCCTCTGTCCCTACTATGGCTGATGAAGAGAATATTCACAAAATTAACATTTCTTGAATTAAAGATGTGAATCAGAGTTTGGGTACAAGTTATCATTTCCCCTCTCTCCCTGCTCCCACCCTCCCCCTCCCCATCCAGGCCCATCCTCAATAGATTTTGGTGAGGTGTGTGTGGCCTCAGTGTGTGTGAGGACCCTGGACCTGGTGAACAACCTGCAGGTGTATGTGTGGGTGCAGCTGGAGTTAGACTGCTGTCCTGAGCTGCAGCGCTCCAGCCCTCTGTCCCACGTCCTGCCCCCCCTCTCCAGAGCCACCCTGCCCCTCGTCTTAGAGAGCACCAAGCTGGGAAAGTTCCACAAGTTAGTCACTGTGTGTGTGGCTAGCTGGCTGGTTGTCTGTCTCTGTTTCTGTCTGTCTGTCTGTCTGTCTGTCTGTCTCTGTCTTTCTTTCATTTTCTCTCTCTCTGCCTCTCTCTCTCTCTCTCTCTCTCTCTCTCTCTCTCTCTCTCTGTCTCTGTCTCTCTGTCTCTCTCTGCCTCTCTCTCTCTGTCTCTGTCTCTCTGTCTCTCTCTGCCTCTCTATCTCTATCTCTATCTCTCTCTCTCTCTCTCTCTCTCTCTCTCTCTCTCTCTCTCTCTCTCTCTCTCTCTCTCTCTCTCTCTCTCTCTCTTTATATATAGAGGTTTCCTAAATTGATAATTGACAAACCAAATCGAGCCCAATCCTTATTGATTGCTTGATTGATGATTGATCGATTGACTGACTGACTTATTGACTGACTGATTGACAGTTGACTGGTAGATTCCATCTCCCTCTCCCAGGTCCATCTCCTACACAGTGAATAATTGTCACCGGGGCCATGTCCTGGTCCAGTCCCAGGTCGTCCCTGTGGTCCTCCAGCTGTCCCAGAGCCAGGTGGTCCTGTCACCGTCCCCCAGCTACTTGGCCCCATCGGGCTACAGGGGCACTGTGACCCTGGTCAACCCCAGGAACCACCCGGCTGACTTCACCTGGAGGCCCATCATCACAGAGAAGGGCATCGCCTTCTCCATACGCCCAGCAACAGGTAGGCTGCCGCTCTGGGTTATATCAAAACAAAACACTGCTGTAGTCTAGTCTTCTATATGTTCTGTATGGTGATGTACTATAATCTAGTCTTCTATATGTTCTGTATGGTGATGTACTGTAATCTAGTCTTCTATATGTTCTGTATGGTGATGTACTGTAGTCTAGTCTTCTATATGTTCTGTATGGTGATGTACTGTAATCTAGTCTTCTATATGTTCTGTATGGTGATGTACTGTAGTCTAGTCTTCTATATGTTCTGTATGGTAATGTACTGTAGTTTAGTCTTCTATATGTTCTGTATGGTAATGTACTGTAGTTTAGTCTTCTATATGTTCTGTATGGTGATGTACTGTAATCTAGTCTTCTATATGTTCTGTATGGTGATGTACTGTAGTCTAGTCTTCTATATGTTCTGTATGGTGATGTACTGTAATCTAGTCTTCTACATGTTCTGTATGGTAATGTACTGTAGTCTAGTCTTCTATATGTTCTGTATGGTGATGTACTGTAGTTTAGTCTTCTATATGTTCTGTATGGTGATGTACTGTAGTCTAGTCTTCTATATGTTCTGTATGGTAATGTACTGTAGTTTAGTCTTCTATATGTTCTGTATGGTGATGTACTGTAGTCTAGTCTTCTATATGTTCTGTATGGTGATGTACTGTAGTCTAGTCTTCTATATGTTCTGTATGTTTTAGTGGCACAGACCAAATGTCTGTGGAAACAATCAAGCTTATCACTTTATCAAATCTCATAGTATGGCAGCTCGTGGAGCTACATGCATCTGCCCACACCAATCTCTCTCCGTCTCTGTCTCCGTCTCCATCTCTCTCTCTCTCTCTCTCTCTCTCTCTCTCTCCTTATCTCTCTCATCTCTCCATCTCTCTCTCTCTCTCTCTCTCTCTCTCTCTCTCTCTCTCTCTCTCTCTCTCTCTCTCTCTCTCTCTCTCTCTCTCTCTCTCTCTCTCTCTCTCTCTCTCCTCTCTCTGTCTCTCTCTCACTCGCTCTCTCTCTCGCTCTCTCTCTCCCTCCTCCTCTCTCTGCCAGGTACTGTGGAGGCGTACAGGGAGTTAGACTGTGAGGTGATGTGGCATCCCTCTTTCTACTCTCCTGTGGAGGGACAATTTGACCTGTGTGTTCACCAGGGAAACACAGCACACCTACGATGTGTGACCAAGGTGTGTGTGTGTCTGTGTGTGTGTGATGGTGATCGGTGTATGTTGAGATGTACTGAGATATGTACCCCATTCCCCTCTGTACAGCTTGGGTCATCCACTGTGAAGCTGTCTGAGAAACATCTGGTGTTTAGATCAGTACCTCTCAACTTCCCCTCTGTCAGGACAGCAACGCTATACAACACAGGACACAACCATGCCTACTTCCAGGTACACACTCCACACCAGGTCTTTGTACTGTTTATACTTGTATGTGTGTGTTTTTCCGATGGTGTAACATGTGTGTGTGTGTGTGTGTATCAGGTGTTGGACGTGTACCCCCTGCCTGGCATGGTGGTGACCCCCCCTGAGGGCGTGGTTCCTGTGGGGGGGCAGGCAGAGGTCCAGGTGCACCTCAACCCTGGAGCTGTCATGAAGTTTGACACCAGAGTGGAGGTGAAGGAAACAGACACACAACATATCATAAAGCCTCTACAAACACACAACATATCATAAAGCCTCTACAAACACACAACATATCATAAAGCCTCTACAAACACACAACATATCATAAAGCCTCTACAAACACACAACATATCATAAAGTCTCTCAAACCTCTAGCCTTACCTGTCATTATGTCAGAAACCCAAATAACCTCTAGCCTTACCTGTCATTATGTCAGAAACCCAAATAACCTCTAGCCTTACCTGTCATTATTTCAGAAACCTAAATAACCTCTAGCCTTACCTATCATTATTTCAGAAACCTAAATAACCTCTAGCCTTACCTTTCATTATTTCAGAAACCTAAATAACCTCTAGCCTTACCTGTCATTATTTCAGGAACCTAAATAACCTCTAGCCTTACCTGTCATTATTTCAGAAACCTAAATAACCTCTAGCCTTACCTGTCATTATTTCAGAAACCTAAATACCCTCTAGCCTTGCCTGTCATTATGTCAGAAACCTAAATAACCTCTAGCCTTACCTGTCATTATTTCAGAAACCTAAATAATCTCTAGCCTTACCTGTGATTATTTCAGAAACCTAAATAACCTCTAGCCTTACCTGTCATTATTTCAGAAACCTAAATAACCTATAGCCTTACCTGTCATTATTTCAGAAACCTAAATAACCTCTAGCCTTACCTGTCATTATTTCAGAAACCTAAATAACCTCTAGCCTTACCTATCATTATTTCAGAAACCTAAATAACCTCTAGCCTTACCTGTCATTATTTCAGAAACCTAAATAACCTCTAGCCTTACCTATCATTATTTCAGTAACCTAAATAACCTCTAGCCTTACCTGTCATTATTTCAGAGACCTAAATAACCTCTAGTCTTACCTGTCATTATTTCAGAAACCTAAATAACCTCTAGCCTTACCTGTCATTATTTCAGAAACCTAAATAACCTCTAGCCTTACCTGTCATTATTTCAGAAACCTAAATAACCTCTAGCCTTACCTATCATTATTTCAGAAACCTAAATAACCTCTAGCCTTACCTGTCATTATTTCAGAAACCTAAATAACCTCTTACCTGTCATTATTTCAGAAACCTAAATAACCTCTAGTCTTACCTGTCATTATTTCAGTAACCTAAATAACCTCTAGCCTTACCTGTCATTATGTCAGAAAGCTAAATAACCTCTAGCCTTACCTGTCATTATTTCAGAAACCTAAATAACCCCTAGCCTTACCTGTCATTATTTCAGAAACCTAAATAACCTCTTACCTGTCATTATTTCAGAAACCTAAATAACCTCTAGTCTTACCTGTCATTATTTCAGAAACCTAAATAACCTCTAGCCTTACCTATCATTATTTCAGAAACCTAAATAACCTCTAGCCTTACCTGTCATTATTTCAGAAACATAAATAACCTCTAGCCTTACCTGTCATTATGTCAGAAACCTAAATAACCTCTAGCCTTACCTGTCATTATTTCAGTAACCTAAATAACCTATAGCCTTACCTGTCATTATGTCAGAAACCTAAATAACCTCTAGCCTTACCTGTCATTATTTCAGAAACCTAATTAACCTCTAGCCTTACCTGTCATTATTTCAGAAACCTAAATAACCTCTAGCCTTACCTGTCATTATTTCAGAAACCTAAATAACCTCTAGCCTTACCTATCATTATTTCAGAAACCTAAATAACCTCTAGCCTTACCTGTCATTATTTCAGAAACCTAAATAACCTCTAGCCTTACCTATCATTATTTCAGTAACCTAAATAACCTCTAGCCTTACCTGTCATTATTTCAGAAACCTAAATAACCTCTAGTCTTACCTGTCATTATTTCAGAAACCTAAATAACCTCTAGCCTTACCTGTCATTATTTCAGAAACCTAAATAACCTCTAGCCTTACCTGTCATTATTTCAGAAACCTAAATAACCTCTAGCCTTACCTATCATTATTTCAGAAACCTAAATAACCTCTAGCCTTACCTGTCATTATTTCAGAAACCTAAATAACCTCTAGCCTTACCTGTCATTATGTCAGAAACCTAAATAACCTCTAGCCTTACCTGTCATTATTTCAGTAACCTAAATAACCTATAGCCTTACCTGTCATTATGTCAGAAACCTAAATAACCTCTAGCCTTACCTGTCATTATTTCAGAAACCTAATTAACCTCTAGCCTTACCTGTCATTATTTCAGAAACCTAAATAACCTCTAGCCTTACCTGTCATTATTTCAGAAACCTAAATAACCTCTAGCCTTACCTATCATTATTTCAGAAACCTAAATAACCTCTAGCCTTACCTGTCATTATGTCAGAAACCTAAATAACCTCTAGCCTTACCTGTCATTATTTCAGTAACCTAAATAACCTATAGCCTTACCTGTCATTATGTCAGAAACCTAAATAACCTCTAGCCTTACCTGTCATTATTTCAGAAACCTAATTAACCTCTAGCCTTACCTGTCATTATTTCAGAAACCTAAATAACCTCTAGCCTTACCTGTCATTATTTCAGAAACCTAAATAACCTCTAGCCTTACCTATCATTATTTCAGAAACCTAAATAACCTCTAGCCTTACCTGTCATTATTTCAGAAACCTAAATAACCTCTAGCCTTACCTATCATTATTTCAGTAACCTAAATAACCTCTAGCCTTACCTGTCATTATTTCAGAAACCTAAATAACCTCTAGTCTTACCTGTCATTATTTCAGAAACCTAAATAACCTCTAGCCTTACCTGTCATTATTTCAGAAACCTAAATAACCTCTAGCCTTACCTGTCATTATTTCAGAAACCTAAATAACCTCTAGCCTTACCTATCATTATTTCAGAAACCTAAATAACCTCTAGCCTTACCTGTCATTATTTCAGAAACCTAAATAACCTCTAGCCTTACCTGTCATTATGTCAGAAACCTAAATAACCTCTAGCCTTACCTGTCATTATTTCAGTAACCTAAATAACCTATAGCCTTACCTGTCATTATGTCAGAAACCTAAATAACCTCTAGCCTTACCTGTCATTATTTCAGAAACCTAATTAACCTCTAGCCTTACCTGTCATTATTTCAGAAACCTAAATAACCTCTAGCCTTACCTGTCATTATTTCAGAAACCTAAATAACCTCTAGCCTTACCTATCATTATTTCAGAAACCTAAATAACCTCTAGCCTTACCTGTCATTATTTCAGAAACCTAAATAACCTCTAGCCTTACCTATCATTATTTCAGTAACCTAAATAACCTCTAGCCTTACCTGTCATTATTTCAGAAACCTAAATAACCTCTAGTCTTACCTGTCATTATTTCAGAAACCTAAATAACCTCTAGCCTTACCTGTCATTATTTCAGAAACCTAAATAACCTCTAGCCTTACCTGTCATTATTTCAGAAACCTAAATAACCTCTAGCCTTACCTATCATTATTTCAGAAACCTAAATAACCTCTAGCCTTACCTGTCATTATTTCAGAAACCTAAATAACCTCTTACCTGTCATTATTTCAGAAACCTAAATAACCTCTAGTCTTACCTGTCATTATTTCAGTAACCTAAATAACCTCTAGCCTTACCTGTCATTATGTCAGAAAGCTAAATAACCTCTAGCCTTACCTGTCATTAGTTCAGAAACCTAAATAACCCCTAGCCTTACCTGTCATTATTTCAGAAACCTAAATAACCTCTTACCTGTCATTATTTCAGAAACCTAAATAACCTCTAGTCTTACCTGTCATTATTTCAGAAACCTAAATAACCTCTAGCCTTACCTATCATTATTTCAGAAACCTAAATAACCTCTAGCCTTACCTGTCATTATTTCAGAAACCTAAATAACCTCTAGCCTTACCTGTCATTATGTCAGAAACCTAAATAACCTCTAGCCTTACCTGTCATTATTTCAGTAACCTAAATAACCTATAGCCTTACCTGTCATTATGTCAGAAACCTAAATAATCTCTAGCCTTACCTGTCATTATTTCAGAAACCTAAATAACCTCTTACCTGTCATTATTTCAGAAACCTAAATAACCTCTAGTCTTACCTGTCATTATTTCAGAAACCTAAATAACCTCTAGCCTTACCTATCATTATTTCAGAAACCTAAATAACCTCTAGCCTTACCTGTCATTATTTCAGAAACCTAATTAACCTCTAGTCTTACCTGTAATTATTTCAGAAACCTAAATAACCTCTAGCCTTACCTGTCATTATGTCAGAAACCTAGATAGTCATGATGGAAGAGCTTGCCTAACGAGGTGTGTGTGTTGCAGATAGTTCTAAGGAACATGAAATCTCTGGAGCTGAGAGTGGGCGGGTCGGTCGAGCCTCCCCTGGTGGACATCAACGTGGTGAGTTCATATGTCGAGCCCCCCCCTGGTGGACATCACCATGGTGAGTTCATATGTCGAGCCCCCCCGGTGGACATCACCATGGTGAGTTCATATGTCAAGCCCCCCCTGGTGGACATCAACGTGCTGAGTTCATATGTCAAGCCCCCCCTGGTGGACATCAACGTGGTGAGTTCATATGTCGAGCCCCCCCGGTGGACATCACCATGGTGAGTTCATATGTCAAGCCCCCCCTGGTGGACATCAACGTGCTGAGTTCATATGTCAAGCCCCCCCTGGTGGACATCAACGTGGTGAGTTCATATGTCGAGCCCCCCTGGTGGACATCAACGTGGTGAGTTCATATGTCGAGCCCCCCTGGTGGACATCAACGTGGTGAGTTCATATGTCGAGCCCCCTGGTGGACATCAACGTGGTGAGTTCATATGTCGAGCCCCCCTGGTGGACATCAACGTGGTGAGTTCATATGTCGAGCCCCCTGGTGGACATCAACGTGGTGAGTTCATATGTCGAGCCCCCCTGGTGGACATCAACGTGGTGAGTTCATATGTCGAGCCCCCCCTGGTGGACATCAACGTGGTGAGTTCATATGTCGAGCCCCCCTGGTGGACATCAGCGTGGTGAGTTCATATGTCGAGCCCCCCCTGGTGGACATCAACGTGGTGAGTTCATATGTCGAGCCCCCCCTGGTGGACATCAACTTAGTGAGTTCATATGTGTGTGTGAATGTGGACTTGCGTGCATATGGACTGTATGTGTACGAAAGACACAGAACAGCAGAGAATAACAGCGTGTCCTGAATATGCCCTGTCAGGAGCACACCACAGTAGTCTCTTGTACTTTTCTTCTGAGTTGTGGAAAATAAACAAACCATACCATTTCATCATTATCAACAAAGTCTGCTGCTTCTGCAGTCATGTTTTTAAATGAATGGAAGAAGATGCCTGTGGTGGTGTTCACTGCCGTGAAATACACACATAGACAAAACCTTTTCCTTTTTGAAATGGGGAGTGCCTGTCTCAGCCCCTAGCTGGGGTCTGTAGAGTGGGGAGCTGCAGGGACACTTAGGCTTTGAAGAAGGCAGGCCACGCTTACAGCTGGACCCAACTTGATCCCACATTTATTTTAATTGGATTCCCCTGTTTCATTCTTTCATTTTCCAAGAGCGGAGCAGAGCTGTCCATTTTCAGAAAGCTGAGCAGAGCTGTTCATTTTCAGAGAGCAGAGCAGAGCTGTCCATTTTCAGAAAGCTGAGCAGAGCTGTTCATTTTCAGAGAGCAGAGCAGAGCTGTTCATTTTCAGAGAGCAGAGCAGAGCTGTTCATTTTCAGAAAGCTGAGCAGAGCTGTTCATTTTCAGAGAGCAGAGCAGAGCTATTCATTTTCAGAGAGCAGAGCAGAGCAGTTCATTTTCTGAGAGCAGAGCAGAGCTGTTCATTTTCAGAGAGCAGAGCTGTTCATTTTCTGAAGGCTCTTTTTTTGCCACAGTCAGAAAACAAAACATTCAGCTCGGTCTGAAAAATATTCAGACTCCTTATAATATTCCTCCTCTCAGAAACATCTCTCCATCTTTGTTATCCTCCTCCTCTTCCTCCTCCTCCTCCTCCTACTCCTACTCCTACTCTCAGAAATCCTTCCTGTTCCACGGGGTGCATTCTGGTTCCAGTCGTGGCGTTCCATTCTCCCTGAGGAACCGTTCCTCTGCCCTGGCACGGGTCCAGTTTGACCTGTCAGAACACACTGACTTCACCATCCACTTCCCCCCACACTCTGCAGGTATATATTTGTTTGATTGATTGACTGATAGATTCATTGACTGTGACTGAAATGCTCTAAGAAGATAGACTGTCATAAACTGTCAGCCTAGTTCAATTTAGATGTATGGATTACTAGACTGGATGTGCAGGCGTAATATTGAGAGCCAGGTGTTGGTGTGTTACAGGTACAAGCCAGGAGCCAGACGTGTTTGCGATGGATCTACAAGGGCAGCAGACTGCAGAGTGTTGCCTGGTGTTCTCCCCTAAACAAGTAAGGGCTCCCTCCTCTGTTTTCATTATCCCTCATCTATACTCATTTTCACCTATTAATCACCAACAGATCAACTACCTTCCACATTACTCCATCCTACATCTGTGTTTATTAATCACCAACAGATCAACCACCTTCCACATTACTCCATCCTACATCTGTGTTTATTAATCCCAACAGATCAACCACCTTCCACATTACTCCATCCTACATCTGTGTTATTAATCCCAACAGATCAACCACCTTCCACATTACTCCATCCTACATCTGTGTTTATTAATCACCAACAGATCAACCACCTTCCACATTACTCCATCCTACATCTGTGTTTATTAATCACCAACAGATCAACCACCTTCCACATTACTCCATCCTACATCTGTGTTATTAATCCCAACAGATCAACCACCTTCCACATTACTCCATCCTACATCTGTGTTTATTAATCACCAACAGATCAACCACCTTCCACATTACTCCATCCTACATCTGTGTTTATTAATCACCAACAGATCAACCACCTTCCACATTACTCCATCCTACATCTGTGTTTATTAATCACCAACAGATCAACCACCTTCCACATTACTCCATCCTACATCTGTGTTTATTAATCCCAACAGATCAACCACCTTCCACATTACTCCATCCTACATCTGTGTTTATTAATCACCAACAGATCAACCACCTTCCACATTACTCCATCCTACATCTGTGTTTATTAATCACCAACAGATCAACCACCTTCCACATTACTCCACCCTACATCTGTGTTTATTAATCCCAACAGATCAAACACCTTCTACATTACTCCATCCTACATCTGTGTTTATTAATCCCAACAGATCAAACACCTTCTACATTACTCCATCCCACATCTGTGTTTAAGATAGACAAGTTTTTCCCTAAACACAGAGACATCAAGGATGAGCTTTCCCTACCATAATCATTATCCTAACTTCACCCATTACACCAAACTGAATTGACCCAAACCCCATCCTATATCTGTTCCTTCTCTGCTCTATCATGCGTCAGTCGGTAGTTCCTGTGTTTGTCCTGCAGGTGGCAGCGTATGACTTCAACCTGCCTGTGACAGTCAACAGTGTGGGCCTGCCCTCCTCATCCTCCTCTTCCTCCTCCCCCGCCCCTCCCAGCTCCGTCCCGAAGTCCTCCTCTTCCAGGGCCCAACACATCGTCACCCCACGCCCGCTGCCCGTCGCCATGGAGACGCTATCACGCAGGGTTCAGGCCACAGGTGAGAGGAGTGGGGATACGGGGTCAGAAAGTTGCCTGCCTGAACCATTGGCCTGAACAGATGGACTGAGCTGTTCTGTCCCTGCAGTATACTTTTTATTTTAACTTTTCTTGCTGCTTTTCCTTGACAGTAAACAAAGACAAAACAAAGCTAGACAAAAACAATAAACAACATAACATTTACATACATACATGCATTTCCACAAACATCAATGACATCACACTTGCTCAGACCTACATGTTCCCACTGTTTCCACACCCAGTGTTGTTTCCAATACTTGGAAGACTCCATATGACCTCAAACTGTGCTCTGCTGTTTCTATCCCTGCAGTATAATAATAATAATATGCCGTTTAGCAGACGCTTTTATCCAAAGCGACTTACAGTCATGTGTGCATACATTTTTACGTATGGGTGGTCCCGGGGATCGAACCCACTATCTTGGCGTTACAAGCGCCGTGCTCTACCAATTGAGCTACAGAGGACCACAGTATACTAGACAGTAAGACACAATATGACCTCAAACTGTGCTCTGCTGTTTCTGTCCCTGCAGTGTACTAGACAGTAATGACACTAGACACTCATCATTCCGTAAGGCTCTGAGATAAGACAATACGTTTAAGATAAGAGTGATTTAAGACCTGTGTAATTAGCGCTTAAGATATTGTGTTTTTGTGTTTGTGTTTCTCTGTCCCTGTGTGTCCCTCAGCCCTGCGAGCCCCGCTGGAGATGTCCCCATCAAGTCTCCCGTTTGATCTGGAGCCCTTAAGTTCACTTACTACCTCCTCACAAACTCAGGTAAGTACTTTCACCTCACCTCACCACTCCACCAACTACTAATGCAGGTAGATTCTGAATGGCAGATGTTTTTCAGAGCTGGCAGAGAGAAAGAGCTTGATATTCCCAACTGAGAGGCAGTTTGTGTGTTGTTGGGCTGAGCTACAACCAGCCGGAGGCTCTTCTCCTCTCCTCTGTTGTCTCCAGACCGTAGAGCTGAGGAACGTGTCTGAGAAGAGGGTGAGCTGGAGGATTGACTGCAGCGCTGCAGTAACACCAGGAGGGGGCAGTGGCACCTGCACCAGTAGCAGTGAGGGGATGTTCACTATCTGTCCTACCACTGGGACCCTGGAGCCACAGCAGTGTGTGTCTGTCACTGTCTCCCTCTCTCCTGAGAGAGTCACACCAGGTTAACCCTCTCTCACGTCACCCTCTGAGCTCACTCTTGGTGGACAGTTAATATAATGTATAATAATATTATAATAATAACAACAGGTTTTCCGACCTCTAAAGTGGTGTTGTTTAGATGAGTTCTGCTACTGTATGATTTAATGGTGGTTCTGTAAATGTCTGTTTGCTGTGTTCTGTTCTGCATCGTCACTCTGTCTTCCAGTGACAGCAGGTCAGATCCAGGTGTCCCTCCCTCTGTTTCTGTCTGAGGAGGGGGAGGAGGAGAGAGACAGGGAGAAGGGGGAGGAGGGGGGAGTCCCTCACCCCTACAGGGTGCTGTCTCTCAGTGCCATCCCTCACCCCCCCAGCATTAGCTTCCTCCCCCCTCGAGTCCTCCTCACCCCTGTCCCCCTGGACACCCCCTCCACCACCACCTTTTCCCTGCTCCCCACCGGGTACCCCAGGTCTGTACCACCCATCCACCAGCCTGTCACTATGGGCATCCACAAACTAACTGACTGACTGTTTACTGTACTACAGTAATACCTAATGATCTCTATGCTCTGATAGGTAGCCTGTGTATTTATAACCTGATTCAGCAGATTCTCTCAGCAGTATTATAGCTCCAATAAACAGGAGAATTTGTAAAGAGCTGCATTTCTATACAGTAATAATACGGAGTAGAGTCCCATTATAGAGTCATTATAGAGTAATATATTACTATCCCATATAGTGGAATAGAGTCCCATTATAGAGTCATTATAGAGTAATATATTACTATCCCATATAGTGGAATAGAGTCCCATTCTCACCTCTGTGACCTTTGCCCTCTGACCCCTGCCCTCTCCCCTCTGACCCCAGTGGTTCCTGTCTGCGTGTGGAGGTGGAGGAGATGGTTCTGGAGGATGGCAGTCGGCTGAAGGCCCTCTCAGTCAGCCTGCCCCACAATGGCACCGTCCCGCCCCAGCCCCAGACCCACACAGAGCCCCAGACCCACACAAAGCCCCAGACCCACATCACCTGCACAGTGACCTTCTGCTCCCCTCAGCCCCTGGACCTCACCTCACACATCACATTCCTGGACCACCTCAACAACAGGTACGGATTCTTAGGATTCCTCGTCCCAGTCAGCCACACATACTGTTCATTCTCTCTCTCTCTCTCTCTCTCTCTCTCTCTCTCTCTCTCTCTCTCTCTCTCTCTCTCTCTCTCTCTCTCTCTCTCTCTCTCTCTCTCTTATAATTCTCTCTAGCTTTGTCTAGTGATGGCTTCTTTTCTCTCTCTCTCTCCTCCTCCTCCTCCTCCTCCTCCTCCCTCTCTCCTGTCTTAGTCCAGAGTTGTAAGTGATGGTTTAATTTCTCTCCTCTTCTCCTCTGTTGGTCTGTGTCTTCAGGTTCCAGGTGGAGGTATGTGCTACAGCAGATAACAGTCTGTTGACAGTGTGGCCCTACCTGTCTCTGCACCGCTCTGAGCAGCAGATAGTCCTCAAGAGTGGTATGTCCTCCTGTCCTGTTCTGTACCCACAACACACTGCACAATATACAGCATTCCTACACTCATACCCATCCATTGTGGGTTGGGTTGGGGATTACTGTCTGCTAATCTAAGTGTCTGTGTACTTCCATCCCCCACCCTAACTGGTCCATGTGGCTGTCACTCAGGTCGTTTGAGCGGCTTCAGCGGCGAATCAGGGCGCTCTCAGATGACAAGGGAGGCGGTGCTTCAGCCATGCTACTCCCCCAGCCCTCTCTCTCGCTACACTTCCTCCTCCTCCACCTTCGCTTTCCTCTCCTCCACCAGCAATCACTCCATCTCTGGTGAGACACACCCCTACAACTAAACTGTTACTCACCAGACCTGGTCAAATACATATGTGAAATACTTTCAATTACTGGAGTGGGCCTTAACTTGGTTTCCCCCGTACAAAGGTACCAGGACCACAATCCCAAATAAAAATCCCCAAAGTGCCCATTCCAAGCTGAATCAAGCATATTGCCATGTCCTCAGACTCTGTTGGAGACAGAAGGAGTAGGAGTGTGAGTGCTGGACCAGGACCCAGAGGGAAGGAGGACTGGCCCCAGAAGGAGAGAGAGAGGGGTGGTGAGGGAGGTGTGGGTCTGACTGACCAGCAGCAGTGGCAGCAGCAGGGTATACCAGTCTTCCCAGGGCAGGACTCAGAGGAGGGGTTGTACTACCACAGCATCCTGCAGGTAACAACTGTTAAAGCACTTTGGGACAACTGCTGATAGAACAAAGGCTTTATAGCTAAATGTGATTGGTTGATTGGTTGATTGATTGATTGCAGGCTGTACAGAAGTGGTTCAGTCAGTTTGGCTGGCCCCGAGGACCAAACCCCATCTCTCTACCCCACTCTCTGAGAAGGTAAACCCCATCTCTCTACCCCACTCTCTCAGAAGGTCGCTCCTCTCTCTCGCTCCTCTCGCTCTCTCTCCTCGCTCTCTCTCTCTCTCTCGCTCTCGCTCTCTCGCTCTCTCTCTTCTCTCTCTCTCTCTCTCTCGCTCTCTCTCTCTCTCGCTCTCGCTCTCTCTCTCGCGCTCTCTCTCTCTCTCTTCTCTCTCTCTCTCTCTCTCTCTCTCTCTCTCTCTGTCTCTCTCTCTCTCGCTCTCTCTCTCTCTCTCTCTCTCTCTCGCTCTCTCTCTCGCGCTCTCTCTCTCTCTCTCCTCTCTCTTTCTCTCTCTCTCTCTCACGCTCTCTCCCTCCCTCCCTCTCTCTCTCTCTCGCTCACTCTCTCTCTCTCTCTCTCTCTCTCTCTCTCTCTCTCTCTCTCTCTCTCTCTCTCTCTGTCTCTCTGTCTCTCTCTCTCTCTCTCTCTGTCTCTCTCTGTCTCTCTCTCTCTCTCTCTCTCTCTCAGGGTGGTATGTAAGGTCCAGACAGTAGACTCCAGCTCTAGTGAGTGGAGGAACTCATACCTTATGAGCCATGGTAAAGACACACGGACCGTCTACGACATGCTGCGTCATCTGAGTGGACAGACACTTCCTGGTGTGAGCACCAGCCAATCGCTGTCCTGCAACCTCACTGAGCGCGTGCAGCAGCTGCTCCACCAGAACACAGTGCTGCTGGCCTTCCTCAGGTAACACACACTTAATTCCAACTCTGCAGGCCCGCGCGCAGGCAGGCTCACTCGCTCACTCGCCTACTCACTGTGTTCCGATCTTCAGGAGGCAGGGAGCCTGTCTGTCCCACATCAGACCTGAGTACCTGTTAGACTCCCAGGAGTTCAGTCACTGGAGCTCTCTACAGGCCCAGTCCCAGTGTGATCAGACGGGGATGGTCTACAGCAGCATGGCCTTTGAATCCCTCAGTAAAAGGGCCTGGATGGATGTTCTACTGCAGACCTACAAGGCAAGGGAATGTGGTCTTTACATCTCTATATAATCTCTCTCTTCTTCACTCTCACTCTCTCTTCTTCACTCTCTCTCTCTCTCTCTCTCTCTCTCTCTCTCTCTCTCTCTCTCTCTCTCTCTCTCTCTCTCTCTCTCTCTCTCTCTCTCTCTCTCTCTCTGTCTCTGTCTCTGTCTCTGTCTCTGTCTCTGTCTCTCTCTCTCTCTCTCTCTCTCTCTCTCCCCCCTCTGCGTCCTCATATCACTGATCAGCAGTCTGAGGAATGTATCTGTCTGTCTTCCCCTCCTCCCCAGGTGCTAGTCCTGCCGCGGGTGACAGAGGGTCCCTTGTCCCTGGGCCTCCAGAGCTGTGACAGTGGCAGCATGGAGCAGCAGGTCCCCAGGATCAACCCAAAGCCCCTGGCCTCTAACGTCTACTCCACCTGGGAGAGGAGGCTACTCACCTGGCTCAACCTGCACTACCACACCATGAGGACTACCGTCTGGAGCCCACTCACCTGTAGAGGTAGGAGGGGTGTGTGTGTTGAGAGAGACACGGAGAGGGAGATCGAGTGAGAAAACAAGAGAGAACGAGTAAGAGAGATAGAGAGAGAAAGATAGACAGAGAAAGATAGACAGAGTGGTAGAGACAGAGCCAGATCCACAGAGAGATAGACAGAGAGATTGACAGAGAGGTAGAGACAGAGAGGTAGAGACAGAGAGGTAGAGACAGAGAGGTAGAGACAGAGAGGTAGACAGAGAGATTGACAGAGAGATAGAGACAGAGAGGTAGAGACAGAGCCAGATCCACAGAGAGGTAGAGACAGAGAGGTAGAGACAGAGAGGTAGAGACAGAGAGGTAGAGACAGAGAGGTAGAGACAGAGCCAGATCCACAGAGAGATAGAGACAGAGAGGTAGAGACAGAGAGGTAGAGACAGAGAGGTAGAGACAGAGAGGTAGAGACAGAGCCAGATCCACAGAGAGATAGAGACAGAGAGGTAGAGACAGAGAGGTAGAGACAGAGCCAGATCCACAGAGAGATAGAGACAGAGAGGTAGAGACAGAGAGGTAGAGACAGAGAGGTAGAGACAGAGAGGTAGACAGAGAGGTAGAGACAGAGAGGTAGAGACAGAGAGGTAGAGACAGAGCCAGATCCACAGAGAGATAGACAGAGAGATTGACAGAGAGGTAGAGACAGAGAGGTAGAGACAGAGAGGTAGAGACAGAGAGGTAGAGACAGAGAGGTAGAGACAGAGAGGTAGAGACAGAGAGGTAGAGACGGAGAGGTAGAGACGGAGAGGTAGAGACAGAGAGGTAGAGACAGAGAGGTAGAGACAGAGAGGTAGAGACAGAGAGGTAGAGACAGAGAGGTAGAGACAGAGAGGTAGAGACAGAGCCAGATCCTCTGTTACCTAAATTCTGCTCTTTAACCAGGAGATGTCCCATCAGCCCGCTGGGTGGTGAACTTTGACCTGGACCTGGCAGATGGCCTGGTTTTGGCTGCTGTGCTGGCTGCCTACTGCCCCTTCCTGGTACGGGCCTGTGTTCTCCCCTCCTATTCAAGTCAACTCTTGTCCTAGTCTACTATGTGTGGGAAATTCTCAGTAACTCCAGATGAATCCCAACTCGACTGGTTTTGATTAGTCTGACTGTGATAGCAGATAAGGCTTAATCTGTCTCTGGGAAACTGGCCCAGTGTTGACTGTTCCCCCCTCCGGTCCCTCCGGTCCCTCAGATCTCCAGCCATCTCCAGAGGATGTACACCAGCAGCAGCCGTCTGGAACAAAACCTCCACAACGGTATCATCCTCAGCCAGGCCTTCACGCTGCTCTGCCTGGACATAGACATCCAGCCCACAGAGTTGTCAGACCCTAACCCAGTGCTGATGCTGATGCTGTGTGTCTATCTGTATGAGAGGTTGCCCCAGTACCTTCCCAGGAGAACCATCACTCTGTCTGGCAGCCTGCACCACATCTTTACCAAGCAGGCAGGTCCCTCCCTCTCTCTCCAACACACAGCACTACCCCTGGGGTAACCCAGACTTACTGCATGTATTGGATGGTCCACCTTCCAAAGCAGTTCAATCAGATCCTTTTCTGAAGATCATTCACTTTGCTTTGGTGTGTACACAACATATGACAATTATTCACTTTTTCCATCGTGTGTGTGTGTGTGTGTGTGTGTGTGTGTGTGTGTGTGTGTGTGTGTGTGTGTGTGTGTGTGTGTGTGTGTGTGCTCCAGGTATGTCTGAAGAGCCCGTCCTCCAGACCGATGTGGTACCATGCCTCCATCGTAGGGAAGGAGGCCTATCACTTTTCCTTGCCCCAAGGAGCTTCCATCACCATCCCTCCTAAGTAAGCCGTCCTATCTCTAATCATAACCCCTAACCCCTAACCCTGTAGGACAGCACTGTTCCTCAACCCAGTCCTCCAGACACCTCCAGAACCTATTATGCTCAAATAGCCTTGATAGATTAAGAGATGAAGATAATTATTTCCTATCTCTTCTCTCTCTTCTCATTGGCTGTGCCTGAAATCTGTCTATCCTACTACTTACTAAAACTACTTACTGTGTACTAATCGTACTACGTACTATTTAGAACATACTGTTTAGTCAAATCTAATGCAGTAAGCAACAAATATCAACAAACTAGGCTCATCCATACTGAGATTGCGTCATCTAATGTGCAGTTGTGTTGATTCCTGCCATTCATTCATTTTGGTACAGCGCCTCAATTTATCTGATTATCAGCTGTTGTGGAACACATGTGGGTCTCAAAAGAGGATTATCTTACTCAATAGTGTGCAGGGAATTCAGGATGAAAAACCAAAATGAGTATGACATCCTGGCATTTAAACTATACTACATTTTGTAAATTTCACATACTATAAAATGTTATATTTTCACATACCGAAATGCCTACTATTTAGAACGCAAGTATGGGTATTCAGACACAGCCACACTCTTCTTTCTCTATCCTGGCTCTGTTTTCTCTCTCTATCCTGGCTCTTTCTCTCTCTATCCTGGCTCTGTCTTCTCTCTCTATCCTGGCTCTGTCTTCTCTCTCTATCCTGGCTCTGTCTTCTCTCTCTATCCTGGCTCTGTCTTCTCTCTCTATCCTGGCTCTGTCTTCTCTCTCTATCCAGGCTATGTCTTCTCTCTCTATCCTGGCTCTGTTTTCTCTCTCTATCCTGGCTCTGTCTTCTCTCTCTATCCTGGCTCTGTCTTCTCTCTCTATCCTGGCTCTGTCTTCTCTCTCTATCCAGGCTCTGTCTTCTCTCTCTATCCTGGCTCTGTCTTCTCTCTCTATCCAGGCTATGTCTTCTCTCTCTATCCTGGCTCTGTCTTCTCTCTCTATCCTGGCTCTGTCTTCTCTCTCTATCCTGGCTCTGTCTTCTCTCTCTATCCTGGCTCTGTCTTCTCTCTCTATCCAGGCTATGTCTTCTCTCTCTATCCTGGCTCTGTTTTCTCTCTCTATCCTGGCTCTGTCTTCTCTCTCTATCCTGGCTCTGTCTTCTCTCTCTATCCTGGCTCTGTCTTCTCTCTCTATCCAGGCTCTGTCTTCTCTCTCTATCCTGGCTCTGTCTTCTCTCTCTATTCTGGCTCTGTCTTCTCTCTCTATCCTGGCTCTGTCTTCTCTCTCTATCCTGGCTCTGTCTTCTTTCTCTATCCTGGCTCTGTCTTCTCTCTCTATCCAGGCTCTGTCTTCTCTCTCTATCCTGGCTCTGTCTTCTCTCTCTATCCTGGCTCTGTCTTTCTCTCTGTCTAACTGTGTTAGTGTTAACTGGCTGCCTGTCATCTCAACTGATGTTCAGTGTCTAGACTGGTGTTCCATGAATCCTATGCCTTTCCCCATCCCTGCCCCCACCTTATATTTGACCCTTACACTCTGTCCTCTTCTCCACTAGGGGGCGTGGTGTGGAGGTGACAGTGCAGTACTCCTGTTCCTTCCTGAGGCCCATGGAGGCGGTGCTACTGCTGACATCACGCTCTGCCTCCTCAGCCAGCCCTTCTGGAGCCACCCTGGCCTTCAGCCTCAAGACCCAGGTCACTCACATCACCCCTAGTGTGAGTTAATACACGCATGCACGCACACACACACGCACACACACACACATGGATGCACAAACACACACACACACACACACACATACACACTCATCTCTCTCTTTTCTGTTCTCTTTCTTAACGTCTGTATTTTCTCCCCCTCTCTCTCTCTTCTCTCTCTGTCTTTGAATGAACGTCTTAACTCTCTGTAAATCATGCAGCATTAGTCCTTTGTAACACCTCACAATAATTCACTATGTACAGAACACCTCACAATAATTCACTATGTACAGAACACCTCACAATAATTCACTATGTACAGAACACCTCACAATAATTCACTATGTACAGAACACCTCACAATCATTCACTATGTACAGAACACCTCACAATAATTCACTATGTACAGAACGCCTCACAATAATTCACTATGTACAGAACACCTCACAATCATTCACTATGTACAGAACACCTCACAATAATTCACTATGTACAGAACACCTCACAATAATTCACTATGTACAGAACACCTCACAATAATTCACTATGTACAGAACACCTCACAATCATTCACTATGTACAGAACACCTCACAATAATTCACAATGTACAGAACACCTCACAATAATTCACTATGTACAGAACACCTCACAATCATTCACTATGTACAGAACACCTCACAATCATTCACTATGTACAGAACACCTCACAATCATTCACTATGTACAGAACACCTCACAATCATTCACTATGTACAGAACACCTCACAATAATTCACTATGTACAGAACGCCTCACAATAATTCACTATGTACAGAACACCTCACAATCATTCACTATGTACAGAACACCTCACAATAATTCACTATGTACAGAACACCTCACAATCATTCACTATGTACAGAACACCTCACAATCATTCACTATGTACAGAACACCTCACAATAATTCACAATGTACAGAACACCTCACAATCATTCACTATTTACATTTAAGACATTTAGCAGATGCTCTTATCCAGAGCGACTTACAAATTGGTGCATTCAATTTATGATAGCCAGTGGGACAACCACCCACTTTAAAAAATAATGTTTTGTGGGGGAGGGGGGGAAGAAGGATTACTTTATACTATTCCAGGTATTCCTTAAAGAGGTAGGGTTTCAAGTGTCTCCGGAAGGTGGTCAGTGACTCCGCTGTCCTGGCGTCGTGAGGGAGCTTGTTCCACCATTGGGGTGCCAGAGCAGTGAATAGCTTTGACTGGGCTGAGCAGGAACTGTGCTTCCATAGAGGTAGGGGGGCTAGCAGGCCAGAGGTGGATGAACGTAGTGCCCTCGTTTGGGTGTATGGTCTGATCAGAGCCTGAAGGTAAGGAGGTGCCGTTCCCCTCACAGCTCCGTAGGCAAGCACCATGGTTTTGTAGTAGATGCGAGCTTCAACTGGAAGCCAGTGGAGTGTGCGGGGTGACATGAGAGAACTTGGGAAGGTTGAACACCAGACGGGCTGCAGCGTTCTGGATGAGTTGTAGGGGTTTAATGGCACAGGCAGGGAGGCCAGCCAACAGCGAGTTGCAGTAATCCAGACGGGAGATGACAAGTGCCTGGATTAGGACCTGTGCCGCTTTCTGTGTAAGGTAGGGTCGTACTCTGCGAATGTTGTAGAGCATGAACCTGCAGGATCGGGTCACCGCTTTGATGTTAGCGGAGAACGACAGGGTGTTGTCCAGGGTCACGCCAAGGTTCTTTGCACTCTGGGAGGAGGACACAATGGAGTTGTCAACCGTGACGGCGAGATCATGGAGCGGGCAGTCCTTCCCCGGGAGGAAGAGCAGCTCCGTCTTGCCGAGGTTCAGCTTGAGGTGGTGATCCGACATCCACACTGATATGTCTGCCAGACATGCAGAGATGTGATTCGCCACCTGGTTATCAGAAGGGGGAAAGGAGAAAATGAATTGTGTCGTCTGCGTAGCAATGATAGGAGAGACCATGTGAGGATATGACAGAGCCAAGTGACTTGGTGTATAGAGAGAATAGGAGAGGGCCTAGAACTGAGCCCTGGGGGACTCCAGTGGTGAGAGCACGTGGTGCGGAGACAGATTCTCGCCACGCCACCTGGTAGGAGCGACCTGTCAGGTAGAGAACACCTCACAATCATTCACTATATACAGAACACCTCACAATCATTTGAAACCTTTGTTCAGTTGTCAATACAGTAGGGTTTCAGTGACTCAGTCAGTACCTACAGTACTTTACTTTCTATAGAGACCAGGGTGTGTGTCCCAAATGGCACCCTATTTCCTACATAGTGCACTACTTTTGGCCAGAGCCATATGGGTCCTGGTCAAAAGTAGTGCACTACATAGGGAATAGGGTATAATTTGGGACAAATTCCAGAACAGCTTGTCCTCTGGGCAGGCAGGGGTTCACCATTCTCTGTTCAAATGACAGCACAATGTAGCAGGCAGCACAGGGGTGTGGATCATAGAAATGGTTCTATTTCTAATTCTATGTCTATGGTGTGGACGCTGCATGTCCACTACATCATGGTGGCTGCTAAATGACTTGT